>NC_069503.1:941162810-941462810 GCF_027579735.1 Bombina bombina
AGGGCAGCACGTCCACGCACAGTAGTTGCTCTTCTAGCAGCAACTCCCTCCAGTACTACGTTTTCCCACCAGTCTGACTGTGTCAGCGCGAGAGACGTCACATGACCCCCAGCAGCCCAGCAGCAGGCACGCCTCCCGAGTCCCCACAGTGCTGCTGATTGGCTCAAAAATCTAGCTCATCATGGAGGCGGTTTTGAGAACCACCTCCATTAGAGCTTGTATGCGGGCCGGGTGAGTCACCAGTGGGTGGCGCAGCTGTCAATGTGTTATAGATCCATGTTGCGCAATTAATGGAGGGCAGCGGACCGGCTCACTGCCTCCTAATTGCGCAACATGGTGAATTTGGCAGCGCAAGCGCAGACTGGTATACACAGTACAGTGACTGAGTAATCGCCATTGGGGGTGGGGGGGGTGGGGGGTTACCCTTGGGGCGGGGTGAGCGGGTCCAAAATATAATAAAATAAAAAACACATTTTTTTTTTTTTTTAATAAATAATATTTTCAATCTTTTTTTCCCTGATTGGACACTGCCTCCCCTGCCTCCTATTACTGCACGTCACTGCTTAGATATAAGGTAATCTCAGAGGTAAAAAGTGTATTAATATAACAGTGTTGGTTATGCAAAACTAGGGAATGGTTAATAAAGGGATTATCTATCTTTTAAAACAATAAATATTCTGGTGTAGACTGTCCCTTTAATCAGTGTAAGGACTAGACCTAGGGCAGCACACAGGAAGTCTTACCTACTTAGGGCTAGATTACAAGTGGCTGGTTATTGTTACCACAAGCTCATGGTAGCAATTAGCGCTCCAAAAATTAACCAGAGATCCGATCTCTGGTTAATGTTATAAAAGTGCCCCAAATGCCCTCAAAAAGGGGGCATTATAGTTTTTTTTTTAAAAAGTAGAAACTGCACTTGGCAGTTTTGGGGTTTTAAAGATGGTGGGAGTGGGGTGTTAGAAAAAAAATGGCACTGAAAAGTGCCTTTACATTAGGGCCTATGGGAACTGTTTATTCCCTGTAAATATATATGTATATACACATATTAACACATACATACTGTATGTATATATATATATATATATATATATATATATATATATATATATATGTGTGTGTGTTTGTATATATATATATATATATATATATATATATACACTAACTGCTGCCCATCGCTGCACTACTTACCTCTTTGCTGTGCAAGGTTTTGATGACGTCTGTGGCATCTGAACGAGACTCCCATAGGAGCCTATGAAAGCGTATGAGAGCTCGCATTCGTATTGCTGATTTGCTGTAAACTTGTAATACCAGCGATAGTAGAGTGCACTGGTATACAAAGAAGAGAGCAAATATCAATTTAGCTAAAGCGATATTTTGCGCTCCACTTGTAATCTGGCACTTAGTTTTGTAAGCATTCTTTCCGCTTGGATAAAAAAAAACATCTGCCCATAGACCACTAGGTGTCCGTGCAGATCAAGACATATGCTTATTTTGCAAGCTATTTAAAAATAAATAAAACAAAAATACATGACTGCTGTGGATGTGTATTCTACCACAATACACATGTCCTCATCTGGTAGATCAGGGCTTGGGATGGCTTATCTGAGGGACAGAATTCTATATATAATTACACCTCCTACTCCTACTCACCATGGGTGTCAGGAGTCTGGGAGCACATGCAAAAAGAAAGGCAATCTGTATATGGCAAACATTATCTCCCATAATTCTATGTTTCTGCTTATGTGCAAAACTGGACTGCAATTGTCACATTTCATTCCATATTCCCACAAGAGCCTGTAACATTTAGTCCAAACAGTGCTCTTGCTTTTCTCATAGAAAGCCTTCCCTTTTCTTGTTTAAAGGGACAGTCTACAATATAATTGTTATTGTTTTAGAAGATAGATAATCCCTTTATTACACATTCCCCAGTTTTGCACAACCAACACAGTTATATTAATATACTTTTTTACCTCTGTGATTACCTTGTATCTAAGAACCTTCTTCCAGCCCCCTTATCACATGACTGTGACTGTTTATTATCTATTGTCTTGCAGTTAGCATTGTGTTGGGCTAAATGTTAAATAACTTTCTGTGCCTGAACACAGTGTTATCTATATGGCCCACGTGTACTTTCTGTCTCTTTGTGTTAAAATTGAATTTAAAAAAATGTGATAAGAGGCAGCCCTCAAGGGTTTAGAAATTAGCGTATGAGTCTGCCTAGGGTTAGTTTCAACTAAGAATACTAAGAGAAAAAAGCAAATTTGATGATAAAAGTAAATTGGAAAGTTGATTAAAATGACATGTTCTATCTGAATAATGAAAGTTTAGACTGTCCCTTTAAGGTGGATTAGTGCAAATTTGTCTCAACTAAATAAGCAACTTAACAAAGTAAATGGAGCCCCGGAAAGAAAGATATTGAGGGCAGGGGCTTATGACCACACTGCAGGCCGTAAGAGCAGTATGGTAGTTAGGTAAGGGTTGCAAGGGGAGGTGCTGGGGGGAGAGGGATTTAAAGGGGGTGGGCAGCGGAAGCTGTCAGCAGTTTGTTGGTGGAGCGGGAAAAGCTAGTAGGTTCAGGATGGACTGCATGAGCTTGCTGCTGGAGCAGGTAAAAGGCTTTGTGGAAACTAAGGGGCTTACCTGGCTGCAGCAGAGGCTCTTGGTAGCGGACGGCGGAACGGGTGAGGAGACGGCTCTGGAGGAGCTAGCGGGTCCGTCTTTGCAGGAGCGGCAGCATGGCCGGCCAGTGAGGTGGTCAAGGCCGCCGGTGCAACTTAGCCCCGTGATCTGGAGGTGGTCGGTGAGTCGGGGTAGGCCGGAGTCGGCTGGGCGAGGAGCGGTGAGCAGAAGATCCGGGGGACAGAAGAGGAGTGCTGGGGCCTGGAGCGCTGGTAGCAGAGGCCATCAGAGATGTCGAGTCACCGGGAGCAGTGATGTCAGGGTTGAGGTGGTGTCTACGGGAGGCGGCAGGGAGCAGGAGGCCGCATCGGGTAGGAGGGGGTACGAGGATATGACGGCTGCCATTAGTGTGAGGGTAGGAGAATGGGGGGAAGGAGGGAGGGGAGAGGGGACATATGTGAGTGCAGGAGGGGAGGGATTGCGGCAGGATATGAGCCAAGGAGGTGATGCAATGGCTCAGAGGGGGAAAAAGGGGCAGAGGGGTAAAGACAGATGTACACAGGGTAGGAGGTTAGGTGCAGGGAGTAGGAATCAAGAGGGGAATGGGAGAAAGGGGAGCATGGATAGAGCGGTATAGGTGTTGGTGCAGGATGTAAGGGGATTAGGAAGGGGTAGGGGGGGGAGGAGTGCTACGGGCCGGGGACCAAGAAAGGGAAACAATGGTCAGGAGCAGGGTCTGAATAGGGAGGAGGTGAGCATGAAGGGAGATGGGAGGCTGGCAAGGAGGGTTCAGGCAAGAAAATGACTTGTCTGAGGCATCCCTGAGGAGAGGCAGGGGTTGCCTTTGGCGCAATCTTCATTACAGGAGCTGGAGGAGGACGTCCTGTGGATGAATGAGCCCTACAGTGACTTTGCAGGGGAAGAGAGCACAACGGTGCAGCGGACAGAACCAGAGAGCTTGGCACAGGTAGGAGATATGGCTGCGTTGATGCAGCTGCTTCGTTCCCTGGACCGGGAGGGGGCATGGGGTGGAAGTTAGGGAGCAGGTAGGGGTCAGGAGTGGTGGGCAAGATAGGGGTAGGGTAAGGGGTGGTGGGGATCTTGTTAGGGACCAGAGGTATAATTCCCCTCATTCTTCAGAGGGCGAGTGGTGGTGCAGTGAGGCAAGTACGGACAGTAGCAGGAGCAGGTGTGGACGGCAGAGGGAGAGATCCCGGATGCCGAGGAGGGACTACAGGGAGCGGGAGGGGTACACGTCCCCCACATGGGGCAGGCTGGAAGCTGACACTGAGCACACACGGAGGAGGGAAGGTTCCAGAACTCACAGCAGTGGAGGAAGGGGTGTGAGGGCCCCGGGAAGCATGGAAGAAAAAAATAGAAGTGGGGGCATGGCTGAGAGGAGCAAGGAGCGGGTGGACAAGGAGCCAGGAGTGAGGCTGCCAGGTGAGACGGCGGGTCCCTTGCAAGGGGTGGCGGACAGTACGGGAAGGGGTGGAGTGCATGATGTGGTGTTGAAAGGGTTGAAGGAGCTGGTGGCCCAGTTGGAAGGGAGAAAGAGGGTGTGGCTGGTAATAGTGGTGAGGAGCGAGTGGCTGGGGCGTGGGTCCCGCCAGTTAGTGAGGGAGCAGTGGTGGCTGGACCAGTGGTTGTGGGGCCTCTGTGATCAGGGGGGAAAAAGGGGACCTGACCACGGCTCCGGCGGGGGAGGTGTTGAAGGTGCCAGATCAGGCATTGCGGAGGCCTTGCTTATGCTTGGTGGGGCCATTGGGGATACACCTAGGTAAGGAGATTAAGAAGAAGATATGGAAAAGGGAGTTTGTAGAGTTGTTCTCTTTGCTCCCTTTGGATCACTTTATTGAGACTAAGGAGGATTCTAAGGTAGAGCAAGGGAAGAAAGAGGAGGAGGAGAGAAAGAAAAAATGGAGGAAGTTGCCAAAACCTTTTTCAAATTGGTCTAAGGCCTTTTGTATATTGGCCAGTGTGATAGGGGAGAAGTTCCCTGAGCAGAGTTCGGCCATGTTCTGCTATTTCAACGAAATTGCAGGTGCTCAGCGGATGTATGGGGGATTAGCTTAGTGGCGGTACAATGAGCAGTTCTGCCAGAGGCTGGCAGTGCGGCCGGAGATGCGTTGGGATGACCATGAGATGGGTGTGTGGTTGGAGCTGATGACTTCATTGAGGGGGCAGTCCTTTTGGAGCGGGGGAATTTGGGGAAGCGGCACTGGAGGGGGTGCCACAGTGGTGGCAATTAAAAAAGGCTTGTGCTTCCAGTTCAATGAAGGGTCGTGCAGATTTGGGGCAGCATGCAAGTACAAGCACAAGTGTTCGGGGTGTGGGGGAGCCCATTCGGGAGCAAAATATTTCCGAAAGGGGAAAGGAAGCGGGAAATGTGGAGAAGGTGCTGCTATGGGCTCGGACCCCGGTGAGGGTAAGAGAGATGCTCCCGTGGCTAAAGCGGTACAGTAGTAGAAGAGGTAAGGCGGGGGATGAAGAGCTGTTGCTTTCGGGTTTCAGTTCGGGGCTTCGTATTCCTTTTTCTGGGGCAGGGGTTTTGGGGATCCCAGGCAATTTAAAGTCGGCAAAGCAATATCCGGAGGTGGTGCGCGGGAAGCCTTTTCTGGACCCGCCTTTGGCAAATTTACGAGTTCCCCCGTGTCAGGATTACTTTGGTAATATACCTCTGTTTTGGTATAGCACAGCCAAACGTGCGTATGTCTTACATATGTTACACAGAGTTAAACACTGGATGGCCTAAGTGTATAACTATGTGTGTTAGTATTGCCCCAAGAACTATAGACACATATAACTGATGTGTTAGAAAGTTATATGAGGCAGCGTATGTATAAGTAGAATGCAACATGGAGAGCGGAACCACAACAAACAACCTTGTAAATAGAACTACTGGAGTAGTTTGGCACAATAAAGAATAGAAGAGGTAGACGGCAAACACAATAAGTGATTATAATACTGTGAAAGTTCAGTTCATACGACCTGTTCCTTGGTCTGAGAAGTGGAGCGGAGTGTGCGGTCGGCTATAGCTGATGACGTCAGCCCGCTTTGACTGTCAGCTGTGAGTGAGACAGTAGGAGCTGCAGCGCGCAGCGCGGAAGAAGCGGTAGCCAAGCAGTAGGAGAGTGTATCCGGAAGGCTGCTGATACAAGGTAGACGGTGGTTTACAAATGAGTCAGATCTGCTGACAGGCAGGAAGGCTTGGAAACTTTAGTCAGAGAGTGCGAGATGCACTTTTTAGACGAATAACCTAGCAATGATAGTAAGGAATGGAGGTGCTTAAATAGCACTAGGTTTGAGATGAGAGGCAAAACCTTAAAGGGACAGTGCCGTGGATGTAAACCTGACAGAGCCCCCCCCTAAGGAAACCACTGCAAGGTTTCACGGTACCGGCCTATCAGGGTTGCGTCGATGAAACAACGAGACAAGTCTGGGAGCAGTCACATTAGTGGCAGGTTCCCAGGAATCCTCCGATGCATCAAAACCCAACCAGTGAATCAGATACTCCAGACGACCATTCCAAAGTCGTGAGTCCAGGATACTATGAATCTCGTAGTCAACCTCGTCGGAAAGGTCCTGAGGAGGCAGATCATCCAGGTAGTGGCTGACCGAGGATTCACATGGCTTGATGAGGGACACATGGAAAGTTGGATTGATTCGGTAGGAGTCTGGTAGCTTCAAGGTGACAGTAACTGGATTCGGTAAAGCCACTATCTGAAAAGGTCCAACGAAGAGTCTAGCAAGCTTTTTGGAGGGTACATGGAGCTTCAGATTCTTGGTAGACAACCAAACATATTGGCCGATCTGGTATATAGGTTGTTGTCGGTGACGAAGATCATAATGTCTTTTATAAGATGCTTGAGCATGTCTAATATTGTCTTATATGATGGTGAAAGCCTGTGAGATGTTTTTTACAGTGTCATTCACTTGTGGGCAAGAAGATTCAACCCTAGGAAGCATATGACTTCTGGGATGTATGCCGTTATTGATAAAACATGGACTAAACTTAGAGGAGGCGTTGGGTGTGTTGTTGTATGCAAATTCTGCCAACGGGAGGAATGTGTACCAGGAATATTGTTGTTGGGAACAATAGCAACGGAGATACTGTTCCAACCACTGGTTAATTCTTTCCGTTTGTCCGTTACACTGTGGATGATATGATGTGGTAAGTTTTTGGGTTATTTGTAATGCTATACAGAGTTGTTTCCAGAATCTTGAGGTGAACTGAGATCCTCTGTCTGTGAGAATGCTAGTTGGAATGCCATGGAGACGGACGACCTCTCTGATAAACAGCTGCGACATCAGGGATGCAGTGGGGACTGTGGTAGTTGGGATAAAATGAGCCATTTTGGAGAACATGTCGACAACGACCATAATACATGTGTATGAAGACGAGTTTGGGAGATCAACAATAAAATCCATGGAGACGTCAGTCCATGGCATGCTTGGAACCAGGTAAGGTTGGAGCAAACCTACAGGTTTCATATGAGAAGGCTTGGAACTGGAACAGATGACACATTCAGAAATGTAGCGTTTCACGTAAGGTTCCAAAGAGGGCCACCAGTAGGATCGTTTGACTATTGCGAGGGTCTTGTGTATACCAAGATGTCCAGCCAAGGGAGAATCATGTACTGATTTTAAAATGGTAGATTTTAGGTCTGCTTGAACATAAAGCAGTTGGTTATTATAATATAACCCGTCGGGAGCCAGTTGTAGCATATTGGTTGGTTTTAGAGAATCTCGGTCTTGCGAAGATTTGATTTCGATGGGCCTTATGGTGAGAGTGGCTAAGATGTTTTCCTTAGGAATTATGGTGGATGGAGGATTTACTGTGTCTGGTCTATGGTACATTCTTGACAGGGCGTCTGCTTTGGCGTTCTTGGAACCCGGCCTGTATGTTATAACATATTGAAAACGCGAGAAGTAAAGACTCCACCTGAGTTGCCTTGCTGAGAGGGTCCTGTTGGTCTGAAGATACTGCAGATTCTTGTGATCGGTCAAGATAACCACTGGAAATGCAGATCCCTCAAGAAGATGTCGCCAATGGTCAAATTAACTTTTTATCGCCAGCAACTCTTTTTCCCCCACAGGGTAGCTGAGTTCAGCTGGTGTCATCACTCTAGAAAAGAAAGCTACTGGGTGTATGGGTTCCTTAAAAGACTTCCTCTGCAAGAGGACGGCTCCCAATGCAAAATCAGAGGCATCGACTTCCAATATGAATTGTAAATTGGTGTCAGGGAACTGAAGTATAGGAGCGGTGGTAAATCGATTTTTTAGTGTATCAAAAACCTGTTGAGTAAGTTGTGACCAATGGAATTTGTTGTGCAGTTTAGTTAAGTCTGATAATGGTTTAGTCAATGCAGCGAATTTGTGGATGAACTTGCGGTAAAAATTGGCGAAGCCTAGAAATCTTTGTATGTCCTTCTTACTCTTAGGGGTAGGCCACTGTTTAATGCAAGTAACTTTGGTTTCCTCCATCTTAATACCAGTGGAGGTGATATGGTATCCCAGGAATGATACTTGGTTCACATGGAATAAGCACTTTTCGAGTTTGGCATATAACCTATGTGTACGTAAACGGGTGAGAACTGTTGTGACATGTTGGATATGTTCCTCCAAATTTTGCGAATATATGAGAATGTCATCTAAATATACCACTATATAAACATCCATTATATCACGGAAAATGTCATTGATAAAATTTTGGAATGTAGCCGGCGCATTGCAGAGTCCGAATGGCATAACAGTATACTCGAATAACCCATATCGGGTTCTGAATGCTGTTAGCCACTCGTCACCGGCACAAATTCTGATGAGGTTATACGCGCCTCTCAAGTCCAATTTTGTGAAGACCTGGGCTCCATGTAACCTCTCAATTAGTTCTGGAATTAATGGTAGTGGGTACCTATTTTTAATAGTTCTCTTGTTGAGTTCCCTATAGTCAATAATGGGCCTGAGTGAGTCATCTTTATTTCTTACAAAGAAAATTCCGGCACCAGCTAGTGATGTGGAAGGTCTGATAAATCCCTTCTCCAGATTTTCCTGTAAGTAATTTTTTAGATGATCCAACTCAGGTTTTGACAGTGGGTATATGTGGCCGTAAGGTATGCTGGACCCAGGTAATAAATCAATTGAGCAGTCATATGCTCTGTGTGGAGGTAAAGATAGGGCATCTTTCTTGCTGAAGACGTCAGAGAAATTAACATAATAGGTAGGAAGTGTAGTTTCAGATACCAATGATATGTAACGTGGTGTGTAACAGTTGCTAGAACAGTAGGTGGAAGTAAGTGCTATGGAAAGATCATTCCAATTAAGCGTAGGTTGGTGTGTCTTCAACCAAGAAATAGCCAGAATGACAGGGTAAATAGATGAGGTTATTACATTGAAGATTATGGTTTCTGTATGACCTGTGGTAGTGATCATGGTTAAAGGTATGGTCTGTTGGATAACAGGACCTGAGGAGAGAGGTGAACCATGAACTACATTAAAAGAAACAGGAACAGATTTTGCTTCAACAGGTATTTTATTGGCCCTTACATACTCAAGGTCAACGAAATTACCACATGCCCCTGTATCAATCAGAGCTTCAGTTTTGACCCTGCGTCGATGCCACTGTAATGAGAGAGATAAGAAAAAATAAGCACTGTTCTTATCTTTAAGGGTATGAGTGCTAATGGTTTTACTGGACCTACCAGCCTTTTGCTTTAGAAGAAGGGGGCAAGCCTTAACTTCATGTTCTCTAGCAGCAAAGTACATGCAGATATTCAGAAGGCGTCTTCTGTTTTTCTCCTGCTGGGTAAGGGGACCCTTGATTACGCCAATTTCCATTGGAGTCTCTACATCATGTTCCTTATGTGTTACAGATGAAGATGGTTTCCTTGAAGAAATTGAGTAGCCAGCCTTCTCATGACGGCATTCCCTGATCCTTCTATCAATAGTGATAGAAATTGTATACAGCTCTTCAAGAGTTGGGGGTATGCCAATCCTAGAAAACTCATCTTTAATGTCATCAGACAAGCCCAAACGAAAATGATTCTTCAAGGATGGTTCATTCCATTGGGAATCCCTTGCGTGAATCTTAAACTGAGCAATATAATCCTCAACAGGTTGCCTATTCTGTTTCAATGCTCTAATTGAGGCTTCAGCTGAGCTTTGCTTAAAGGGATCATCATATAGTGATGACATCTCCTTAAGAAAATCGTCTAGAGAATTCAGAATGGGATCCTGTATCTCATAATAAGTGTCAGCCCAAGCACGGGGCTCAGCCCTGAGGAAAGAGATGATAGTGAGAACTTTCAATCTATCAGTCCTGTAAGTGTTTGGTTTCAATTCAAACAGTAGAAGGCATGAATTTTTGAATTCTCTGAACAAAGTTCTATTTCCTGAGAACTTTTCGGGGAGACTGACCTGTGGATCAGGCATCTGTGCAAGGGGGTTAGTTTTAGTGTAGTAAAGATCTCTGAGACATGTTTTTACAGTCTCATTATCACTCTGCAAGTCTCTAACATTTTGCGTGAGGCTGTCGATACACTGTGACATATTACTTAACTGATCTGCTATTTCCTCATAGGTCATTTTAGGGCTAGGTTATTATGTCAGGATTACTTTGTTAATATACCTCTGTTTTGGTATAGCACAGCCAAACTTGCGTATGTCTTACATATGTTACACAGAGTTAAACACTGGATGGCCTAAGTGTATAACTATGTGTGTTAGTATTGCCCCAAGAACTATAGACACATATAACTGATGTGTTAGAAAGTTATATGGGGCTGGTAATGGCGGAGGCAGCGTATGTATAAGTAGAATGCAACATGGAGAGCGGAACCCCAAAAAACAACCTTGTAAATAGAACTACTGGAGTAGTTTGGCACAATAAAGAACAGAAGAGGTAGACGGCAAACACAATAAGTGATTATAAGTTATATGATTATAAGTTCAGTTCATATGACCTGTTCCTTGGTCTGAGAAGTGGAGCGTAGTGTGCGGTCGGCTATAGCTGATGAAGTCAGCCCGCTTTGACTGTCAGCTGTGAGTGAGACAGTAGGAGCTGCAGCGCGCAGCACGGAAGAAGCGGTAGCCAAGCAGTAGGAGAGTGTGTCCGGAAGGCTGCTGATACAAGGTAGACGGTGGTTTACAAATGAGTCAGATCTGCTGACAGGCAGGAAGGCTTGGAAACTTTAGTCAGAGAGTGCGAGATGCACTTGTTAGACGAATAACCTAGCAATGATAGTAAGGAAGGGAGGTGCTTAAATAGCACTAGGTTTGAGATGAGAGGCAAAACCTTAAAGGGACAGTGCCGTGTAACCCTGACACCCCGTTGGGGGTGGTCCCAAAGAAAGCAGAGGGGCAATTCAGGATGATTCATCATCTGTATCATCCAAAGGGTTTGTCGGTGAATGACGGGATTGACCCGGCCCTGACCATGCTGCGCTACGCATCCTTTGATAAGGTGGTGAGTGTGGTCAAGAGGGCGGGAGTGGGCGCCTTGTTGGTGAAGGTGGATGTGGAGGCAGCCTTTTAATTTTTTTTACCAGTTCACCCAATATTTCACCATTTGTTGGGTTGCCATTTTCAAGGGGAATTCTTTGTAGATTTATGCTTACCCATGGGTTGTTCCATTTCCTGCGCGTACTTTGAAAAATTTAGTACCTTCGTGGAGTGGGTGGTAAAGGAGATGGCAGCTCGGGATTCCATTGTCCATTACTTGGACGACTTTCTGTTCGTGGGAGCGGCGTTATCTAAGGATTGCGAATTGTTGTTGGGGACATTTGAAGAGGTGGCTGGGCAATTTGGGATTCCGATTACCCTGGGGAAGACGGAGGGGCCGGTGACTAAGTTGAGTTTCCTGTGGATTCAGATAGATTCGGTGTTGCTGGAATGCTCGCTGCTTATGGAGAAGGTGGTGGATCTGCGGACGGTCATTGCTGGGATGTTGGGTAGGAGTAAGGTGACGCTGAGGGAGTTGCAGTCGCTCTTGGGCAAATTGAATTTTGCCTGTCGGGTGATTCCAGTGGGGAGGGTATTTGGGAGGCGGTTGTCATTGGCAACGGCAGGTGTGAAGGCCCCGCACAACAGGATCCGCCTTTCAAAGGACCTTAAAGAGGATTTGAGGGTGTGGTTTGTTTTTCTGGAGGAGTTCAATGGACGGTCATTCATACAGGAGAGAGTAGTGTCGGATGACGCGCTGCACCTGTACACAAATGCATCCGGAGCTCATGGCTTTGGGACTTATTTGGATGGTAGGTGGTGTGTGGGCGAGGTGGTTCAGCAGGATGGGAAAGTATGGGGATAAGTTGTCCAAGAAGGGGTGGGTGTTGTGCTTTGTGGACTGGGTGGAGGAATGGAAGGAGGCGAGGCTGTCAAAAGCCATAGTGAGACGGAAGGTGGCGGCATTAGCCTTTCTTTTCAAGCTAATGGGGTGGGAAGACTTAACAAAGGAATTTTTGGTTTAGTTAGCCGTAAGGGGAGTTTGTAAGGGAAGGACGAGGGGTGACAAAAGGCGTCACTTGGTATTTTCGTTGTTGGTGAAGGTGGTGGGGGTTTTGGAAAGGGTGTGCAAATCGAGGTTAAAAATTGTGCTTGTTTAACTTTCTCCCAGGGAGGTTTGGATTAATACTTTTTAGGCAATTTATATAAGCGTTTGTTTACTTCACCCTCCCCTCTAAGATTCTCAGCAGTCACATGTTTGTAAAAGGTGGATTATCAGTTTTGCATCACCAATCATGATAGGAGAAGCAATCTTTTCAATAGTAACTAAGTTGAATCAGTGCTAAACCACCTTAAGGGAAGAGATGAGGGCAAGCTTTCCCAGTCTCTCTGAACTGTACATGTGCAAACAGACGGTGAGATTGCGAGTTTTGCGTTAGAGGTTATGCGGTGCTAACGAGCAGTTTTCTCTCACCGCTCACTTACATACAGCGCTGGTATTACAGGTTTTTACAAACCCGGCGTTAAAAGACAAAAAGTGAGCGTAGAGCAAAATTTTGCTCCACACTTCACTTCAATACAGCGCTGCTTAAGTCAGCGGTGAGCTGGTCGTACGTGCTCATGCACGATTTCCCCATAGGAATCAACAGGGAGAGCCGGCTGAGAAAAAGTCTAACACCTGCAAAAAAGCAGCGTAAATCTCAGTAACGCAGCCCCATTACTTCCTATGGAGAAATAAAATTTATGTCTACACCTAACACCCTAACATGAACCCCGAGTCTAAACACCCCTAATCTTACACTTATTAACCCCTAATCTGCCGCCCCGACATTGCCGACACCTACATTATATTTATTAACCAATAATCTGCCTCTCCGGACACCGCCGCCACCTACATTATACTTATTAACCCCTAATCTGTTGCCCCTAACATCGCCGACACCTACATTATTTTTATTAACCCCTAATCTGCCGTCCCTAACATCGCCGCCACCTACCTACATTTATTAACCCCTAATCTGCCGCCCCCAACGTCGCCGCCACTATACTAAATGTATTAACCCCTAAACCTAAGTCTAACCCTAACACCCCCTAACTTAAATATAATTTAAATAAATCTAAATAAAAATTAATATTATTACCTAAATTATTCCTATTTAAAACTAAATACTTACCTATAAAATAAACCCTAAGCTAGCTACAATATAACTAATAGTTACATGGTATCTAGCTTAGGGTTTATTTTTATTTTACAGGCAAGTTTGTATTTATTTTAACTAGGTAGAATAGTTACTAAATAGTTATTAACTATTTAATAACTACCTAGCTGAAATAAATACAAATTGACCTGTAAAATAAAATCTAACCTAAGTTACACTAACACCTAACACTACACTACAATTAAATAAATTAACTAAATTAAAAACAATTAAATAAATTAAATACAATTAGCTAAAGTACAAAAAACAAACAAACACTAAATTACAGAAAATAAAAAAACAAATTACAAGATATTTAAACTAATTACACCTTATCTAATAGCCCTATCAAAATAAAAAAGCCCCCCCCTAGCCTAAACTAAACTACCAATAACCCTTAAAAGGGCTTTTTGCAGGGCATTGCCACAAAGAAATCAGCCCCAAAAAAACCCACCACCCACACAACCAATCCCCCAAATAAAATACCATCTAAAAAAACCTAAGCTCCCCATTGCCCTGAAAAGGGCATTTGGATGGCCATTGCCCTGAAAAGGGCAGTTAGCTCTTTTGTGGCCCCAACCCTAATCTAAAAAATAAAACCCACCCAATCAGCCAATAGGATTGAGCTCACATTCTATTGGCTGTTCCAATCAGCCAATAGAATGCAAGCTCAATTCTATTGGCTGACTGCATTAGCCAATAGGATTTTTTCTACCTTAATTCCGATTGGCTGATAGAATTCTATCAGCCAATCGGAATCTAAGGGACGCCATCTTGGATGGCGTCACTTAAAGGAACCGTCATTCAGTAAGAAGACTCCGGATGAAGAGGATGCTCTGCGTCGGATGACTTGAAGATGGAACCGCTCCGCGTTGGATGGATGAAGATAGAAGATGCCGTCTGGATGAAGACTTCTGCCCGTCTGGAGGACCACTTCGCCCGGCTTGGATGAAGACTTCTCCCGGCTTCGTTGAGGACTTCGGTCTGGTTGGATAAAGGCTTCTGCCGCTTCCTTGAGGATGGATGTCCGGTCTTCAGAACAGTCGATCTTCAGGGGGTTAGTGTTTTTTAATGGTGTATTGGGTGGGTTTTATTTTTTAGATTAGGGTTTGGGCCGCAAAAAAAGCTAACTGCCCTTTTAAGGGCAATGCCCATCCAAATGCCCTTTCCAGGGCAATGGGGAGCTTAGTTTTTTTTAGATAGTATTTTATTTGGGGGATTGGTTGTGTGGGTGGTGGGTTTTACTGTTGGGGGGGTTGTTTGTAAATTTTTTACAGGTAAAAGAGCTGATTTCTTTGGGGCAATGCCCCGCAAAAGGCCCTTTTAAGGGCTATTGGTAGTTTAGTTTAGGCTAGGGTTTTTTTTTTATTTTGGGGGGCTTTTTTATTTTGATAGGGCTATTAGATTAGGTGTACTTAGTTTAAATATCTTGTAATTTGTTTATTATTTTCTGTAATTTAGTGTTTTTTTTGTACTTTAGCTAATTGTATTTAATTTATTTAATTGTTTTTAATTTAGTTAATTTATTTAATTGTATTGTAGTGTTAGGTGTTAGTGTAACTTAGGTTAGGTTTTATTTTACAGGTCAATTTGTATTTATTTTAGCTAGGTAGTTATTAAATAGTTAATAACTATTTAATAACTATTCTACCTAGTTAAAATAAATGCAAACTTGCCTGTAAAATAAAAATAAACCCTAAGCTAGCTACAATGTAATTATTAGTTATATTGTTGCTAGCTTAGGGTTTAGTTTATAGGTAAGTATTTAGTTTTAAATAGGAAAAATTTAGTTAATGATAGGAATTTTATTTAGATTTATTTAAATTAGGGGGTGTTAGGGTTAGGGTTAGATTTAGGTTTAGGGGTTAATAAATTTAATATAGTGGCGGCAACGTTGGGGGCGGCAGATTAGGGGTTAATAAGTGTAGTTAGGTTGCAGTGACATTGGGGGCGGCATATTAGGGGTTGATAAAAATAATGTAGGTGGCGGCGATGTCCGGAGCGGCAGATTAGGGGTTAATAAATGTAGGTAGGTGGCGGCAGATTAGGGGTTATTGATATTTAACTAGTGTTTGCGAGGCGGGAGTGCGGCGGTTTAGGGGTTAATATGTTTATTCTAGTGGCGGCAGTGTCCGGAGCGGCAGATTAGGGTTTAAAAATGTTATTTTAGTGTTTGCGATGGTTTAGGGGTTAATAGGTAGTTTATGGGTGTTAGTGTACTTTTTAGCACTTTAGTTATGAGTTTTATGCTACGGCGTTGTACCATAAAACTCTTAACTACTGACTTTTAAATGTGTTAGGACTCTTGTCGGGATAGGGTGTACTGCTCACTTTTTGGCCTCCCAGGACAGACTCGTAATACCGGCGCTATGGAAGTCCCATAGAAAAAAGACTTTACAAAGTTTACGTAAGTTTACGTAAGTTTACGTAAGTCGCTTTGTGGTAAGGCCAGAGAAGTGTGCGGTGCCCCTAAACCTGCAAGACTCGTAATACCAGCGGTAGTGAAAAGGCAGCGTTAGTACCTGTTAACTCTGCTTTTTCAGCCTAACGCACAACTCGTAATCTAGCCGAGAGTTTGTGCTATATCTGAATATTAGTTTGTGATTGGTGGGGAACAGGGAAATCAGTGAAATGAATAAACATAAAACTATATACTCAATTGACAAAATAAAGTTGCAGTTTTCATTGCAAAATTATTCTCAGATATGAAGGTTGAAAATCATGTAGTTTACAATTTCTGTTTAGTAGTCCTTTAATTATGAGCACACATGTACTATATATAATAACAATAGCAATCTCCAAAGCCAGTGGCTCTATGTTACTAAAAGACATGGGGGCATATTTATGAAGCAGCGGGTGCTGCTTATTCTGTGCTAGCTTGCCGGACATGTACATTAAGATGCAGCTCCTTAACTCGTCCGCCACCTCTGAGGTGGCGGACTGCAATCATCCGGATTGAATGCGATTGAGATGATTGACACCCCCTGCTAGAGGCCGATTGGCTGCAAATGTGCAGGGGGCGGCATTGCACAAGCATTTCACAAGAAATGGTTGTGCAATGATAAATGTTGAAAGCGCATGCTGTCGGCATTTAGTGATGTTGGGCATGTTCGCCACAGCGAATCATGTCCATCTTACATGTGATAAATCAGCCCCATAAACTGAAAACATTACAAATCAGTAAAAATTCTAAAGGAAAGGGGGCGGAGCCAGCGGTCGATAGAGATGGCTGCACTTTCGTGAGCTCTGAGTTCCCCTTAGGGCAAAAAGATCATGAAAGTGCCTTGGTAATAGTGTGAGGAGATCGCAAAGCTGCCACTTGAATCGGATACAGGCATAAGTCACATGGGAGACGTGCCAGGATCGAACATAGCGGCATGTAATCATATTCAGCCTGGGTAACATCTGCACTAACGGACCCCACGTGGGCCACCCATAACTGATCGTTTCGCTTGTCAGACCTGATACCGGCTTCTAAATTCAAGCCACACACCATAGGGAGCTACACCGGATCAAAGTGAAAGTGGTAACAGCTGCAAAGAACCCGGTGCTGACAAGAGACAAATAATATAAGGTACAGTGCTGGATACACTTGTAGTCAGCTCCTCTTGTAACCGGAACCATACAAACGTGCCACCTTAAATCTACCACTTATAAACAGTCATGTAATAAACGGCCATTCACTGGTAAATAATTAACAAAATAAACCTGCCTACAAATATGTATCTTACATAAAACTGGCTAACTGGAAGTTACATATTGAAAGAAGACAGCCCCATACCTGCACCGCACAGCGGTCATAATATATGACTATCTTCATTCAGAACACACTTACAGCTCTGTTTTCATATTAGAGCATTGCTTGGGGAAAGATGTATTGAATCAGGACTGTTTATTTACACTATGGAATTAAAAAGTATGTATTAAAAAACAAAAAAACAAACAAAGGTATAATTGATAACCTCATTTCTTCTCACAAGAAGCTAACACAATACTCTTGCTACAATCTGCAGACAGCATATGGTTATGATATTCTACACAATATTTGTAAAGTATCTGCAGTAGGGCACTTTAGGCGCAGTGTCCAGACCATACATTGCCATTATGTCTCCTAAAAAGGGAAATAGATCTGATAAATCAACTAAGAAGCAAGGGTCTACTCCTTCAGTAAATAATTTTTTCAAAAATCTGGAGACACCGGCCAAAGTTTCAACAAAGCCTTCTGACACGCAATCTAGAGCCTCTTCATCATTGTCGGAGTCTGAATCAGAACACCCAGATTCAGCTATTGCTATTCCCAGAGCATTGTTAGATTCATTACCGTATAAAAAAGACTTCTCCACACTAATTTGCCAAGTCAAGCAGTGCATCAGAGAGGAAATTGCAGAAATAAAAAAGGAACTCACTGACATCGGTCAGAGAGTGGAAAAGCTGGAAGAAACCTCAGATCTTACCAATTCTAACATCACTTTTTTTGAGATCTAAAGTCTCACAACAAGAAGATGCCATG
The DNA here is from genome assembly GCF_027579735.1 of Bombina bombina. Lineage (NCBI taxonomy): Eukaryota > Metazoa > Chordata > Amphibia > Anura > Bombinatoridae > Bombina > Bombina bombina. The sequence goes on from NC_069503.1 coordinate 941,180,577, forward strand.
GCACAGATGGAAAATAAAATTGATGACCTGGAGAACAGGAGTCGCCGCAGTAACATCAGAATCCGGGGAATCCCTGAGACAGTAGCTCCAGTTGATCTAGAGAAATATATACAAGGCTTATTTTCCTTCCTGCTGGATACTGGCGATGATGCAACCATAGCACTAGATAGATTCCACAGATCCTTACGATCCAAGCCCTTGGGGGACCAACCCCTGAGAGACGTTATTGTTAAAATCACCAGCTACCCATTGAAGGAAGAGATAATGAAGAAGGTGAGGCAGAAACACCCAGTAAACTTCAAGTCGGATCCCATACAGATATTTGAAGATCTAACACACAGAACTTTATTAAAAAGGAAAGAATTCAGACCTTTAACGTCTAAATTAAGACAACTCAACATTCCATATCGTTGGGGACATCCATTCTACCTGCAAATCATGTGGAAAGGCAGGAGATTGATATGTCATTCGCAGAATGATATCAGCCAGATCTGCAAGGATTTAGAAATTAATCCACCCCCTCTACAAGAAGAACCAAATGCATCTTCAGTGTCTGAGACCTTACACACCCCGCCCCTTCCACAGAGGACGGAATGGCGGAATGTATCCTCTAAGAATCCCAGTAAAGGCAAGCCTGGAGCAAGAGTTCCTGACTAGATGGGACGGTAATTGATATGGGACGGTAACTGGCATATTGTGCCTTTCTTATTGTAGATGTTCTTTATTATTGTAGGTGTTCTGATGAGACGCTATGTGAGGGCCAACTACAGTAGACAACTTTAATAGCCAGGGTCTAAGCACGATATTTGATTGTGGAAGAGGGGTTGGTATAAGTATTGATACTGTTCGAACCTTGAATTGTACTACACCCCTTTTATCCGCAATGGTGCACTCCTTTGTACGGCCTGTATTGTTGTCCAGCTTGTTATCTGCCCAAGGTGCCATCGCAAAGTTCCTTATTTTTATGTAAGCCCGACCCTTGTAAAAGCAAACCTGGACTTTTAACATCTGAGCCCTTAGACCGTTTAGGCTATTGGTTTGGAGGGTAAGCAGGCATGCACCATAAACCATGTGCTCTACTGATAAAAGCTAAGTTATTTATATGTTGGGTCGGGGGGCTTGGTTTGACCATCTGTATTTATGCATTCTTTGCAGTGTGATAATTTCCCCTAACCCACAAGATTATATATTCTTGCATTACCTACATTGTAAGGTTATGTATTGTCAGCTCAAATTACCTTGAAACATCCTAAGCCACAATGTAAGGCCGACTTAAATTGTGACCCTTAGGTCCTTACCCTTCAACACCTAGAAGCAGGGGGCCCATGTGAACTCCCAGTATATACACAAAGGTTTATATCCATTAGGTATTTGTTCTATATGCCAAGGTAGTACATACTTATATGCAATACTTGTACGCCCATAAGGGGAATTCTCCCCACTTTAGAGGATTCTACTCCTCTTTCATTCTGGTTGCACCTGTTGTGCATTATCAGTTATTTTTAAAGTTATGTTATTATTATTGTTATTTAAATATGTTATTATTGTTCACCCAGGGATATTTTATAAATGTTGGAAATGTTACTGTACTATGAGTGAATTGAGAGTAATCTGCTGCTCTACTGGTAGGATAACATGTTGAAGAGATCTTTGAATTCCCAAAATATTCAAATAATCACACAAAATGTAAAAGGTTTTAACTGCCCTGGTAAACGGGCTTTAGCTATACGAGATTTAAACAAGAGGGGAGGACATATATTATTGCTACAGGAAACACACTTTAAGGGAGATAAGATTCCTAAGTACTTCTCTTCCCAATATCCCCAACATTACCATAGCACAAATGCCTCTAAAAAAATAAATGGAGTAAGCATATTAATACATAAAAACATCTCATTTAAACTTCAACGGGTGGATAAAGACAAAGAGGGAAGATACTTGGGTATTACTGGTCTGCTATTCGGTAAGCTAGTCACCATGATAAACTTGTATGCCCCTAATAACGGACAAGATAAATGTATTTCCCAAGCCACCACTAAAATTATGGATCTATACAAGGGCCCTCTTATAGTTGGTGGGGACCTAAATATCCCTCTGGTTCCCGAAATGGATAGTTCAAACCCTAATGCCAGATCTAATAAAAAATCACTCCACTCTATCTGGAGAGATATAAAATCCCTAACCCTCCATGATGCCTGGAGATATTTTCATCAACATACGAAAGACTATACCTTCTTTTCCAACCCACAGAAAAGCTATTCTCGGATAGACTATATATTAGTAGACCATATTGCACTATCACTAGTCAAGAAAATACACATAAAACATAACTCATGGTCGGACCACTCCCTAGTGGAATGTGTTCTCTTTTGGCCTTCTATCCCGATTAAACCTTTTACATGGAGACTAGATGATTCATTATTGTTGGATCCACTGGTGCTGGAGAGATTGACTAAACAAATAGAGCTATACTTCTCACTTAATAATCAGCCCGAATTCAAACCCACTATGATCTGGGAAGCCCATAAAGCCTTTATACGAGGCAAACTTATTAAGATAAGAGATTACAAACGTAAACATGCCTTAATAGCATATACTAAGTTAGCCCAAGAGGTATCAGAAGCAGATTATTTACTAAAAATGAATCCGAACGACCAGTCCCTTCTTGCTACGTTAAAGGACAAGCGGAATAATCTGACTCAATATTTACAAATCGAATCCCAAAGACATCAAATGTTTTTTAAAAAAAAATATTATAGTGAAGGCAATAAATCAGACAAACTACTGGCCAGAGCCCTGAAAAAACAAACACTACAATCATACATTCACTCTCTTACATCACAGCAAGGATCGGTAATAGAAGACACAACTTCTATAGGACGAATATTTAAAGCATTCTACCATAAATTGTACAATTTGTTCCCTAAAAGGACACCAGAGTCACATAAGAAAAAATGTGAAAAGTACCTTGGCAATATAAATCTTCCCAAACTCGACCCTAGTGAGAGAGCATCCCTTGACTCCCCGATTACAAGTAAAGAGATCTTAGACGCTATAAAAGACATGAAACCAGACAAAGCCCCTGGCCCAGACGGCTTTTCCAATAGATATTATAAAGCTTTTAAGTCCCAACTCATTCCACATCTTCTCAATCTATTTAACTATATCTCAGTTTCATATAGCTTTCCAGACACTATGATGCAAGCGCATATCTCAAAGAAGAGAAAAAGGGCGCCTCCTAGTGTAGCCAATATGTCACAAGCAATAGATTTTGATCTTATCATACTCACAATGTATGAAGGCAGAGATAATGCCTAGGAAAACAATCTGGGAACTCCACAGTGTCCCAGCAAACTGTGCACCCGTGCCAGGGCTGCTCCTCCCGATGTCAAAAGAGAGTTCTGCAATCTGGAATAATGAAGGGAAGAAGAGGGCAACCCCTAGTGCAGATCAATCAGAGTAACAATAGATACCAGCTTTCCACGACAAAAAGATACTCACAAATTAGGTTGCACACTGTAGTGCAAATGAAGCGTACTAGGTATATTGAAGTGACCTAGGGCACATATAAACCCAGGTAATATTCTGCTGCAGCTGTGGTCAGTATAAAAATGCTACGCGTTTCTAAGCGCTAACCACGCTTTTTCCTCAAGCAAGATTTGCCTGACGAAAAAGCATGGTTAGCGCTTAGAAACGCGTAGCATTTTTATACTGACCACAGCTGCAGCATAATATTACCTGGGTTTATATGTGCACTAGGTCACTTCAATATACCTAGTACGCTTCATTTGCACTACAGTGTGCAACCTAATTTGTGAGTATCTTTTTGTCGTGTAAAGCTGGTATCTATTGTTACTCTGATTGATCTGCACTAGGGGTTGCCCTCTTCTTCCCTTCATTAAGCGCATATCTCAGTTCTCCCTAAACCGGGTAAACCTCCAACTTCTCCCGCAAATTTTAGGCCTATCTCTCTACTAAATGTAGATCTGAAACTATATGCAAAAATTTTGGCAAATAGAATCAACAATTTCCTACCAAACCTAATTCATCATGACCAAGTTGGGTTTGTCCCACAAAGGGAAGCTAAAGACAATATATGTAAAGTGTTGCACCTCATGGAACACGTAAAAAATTCAAATATCCCCTCTGTGCATTTATCAATTGATGCTGAAAAAACATTTGATAGATTAGACTGGACTTTCCTCCAGACCACCCTTCAAAAATTTGGCTTCTCCACCACATTTATACAAAATTTTTTAGCCCTTTACTCCAATCCCTCAGCCCAGGTTAGAGTTAATGGAGTGCTATCGGAATGCTTTGAAATTCGGAATGGGATTCGCCAGGGCTGCCCCCTTTCCCCCATATTATTTGCTTTCTCCTTAGAACCTTTGGAAGTAAAGCTACGTAACAACCATGATATACATGGTATCACAATAAAGGGAGAAACTTACAAACTGGCAATGTTTGCCGACGATATCCTCATGACTTTGACTTCCCCAATTCAAACTCTACCAGTTGTCCAACATGAATTAACAACATATGGCGAAGTATCCAACTTCCTAATTAATAACAATAAATCAGAAATACTCCCAATAAACTTATCCAATAGAGATCTCTCTATAATTAGTCAACATTACCCCTTTAAAATCCAAACTCTGGCACTAAAGTACCTAGGCATTTTCTTAACATTAAAAATAGAAGATCTGTGCAGGTTAAACTATGGTCGATTTCTAGAGGAATCCACCCTCCTGACCTCATCCTGGCTCCCAAAGAACATTTCTTGGCTGGGAAGAATAGTTGCGGCAAAAATGACACTATTACCGAAAGCCCTATATATTATGCAGGCCCTTCCAATTCCTGGCACTAATACATTAATAAGAAAGTTACAATCTATAACTGACACGTACATTTGGCATCGAAGGCCCCCTAGAATTGCGAGAAGTACCATATACACCCATAGGGAAGAGGGGCTTTTGGGTGTTCCCAATCTCTCCCTATACAAACTAGCGATTTCTTTGAATCGTGTGATAGACTGGTGTAGACAAGGGGGGAATTCTTATAAAAGATGTGTCCATTTGGAGACCCAATTGCTAGACATTTCCCACATAGGAGGCATTTGTTGGGCCCCTCAAAAACCTGTAATGGAAAACATATCTACATACCCGATCATTAAGGAGACTTGGTCAGATTGGGCATACATAAGACGTAAATTTCACTTAATCACCACACCTTATTCACCATTAACAATCCTAAACCCAAATAGAGAATGCCCTGCAGCCCCCCCTGAAAAAATGGTCAATAACATTGAACCTACTCCCTTGACAAGGCAGCTGCCTATATACTTGCTACTAACAAAGGGCCAATTGGCACCTAAAGAGACTCTGCTGGAGAGAGATTTGACTCAATTCAGTTCTTGGCTTTACTATCATCAAATAAGACATTTTATTGTCACACATAAATCAAATAAAGACATGATAAGACATCTCACTGTATTTGAAACTCTTTGCACATCACAATGACATCCTAAAAAAATAATATCTTTGATGTATAGGAGCCTCCTTAAATCATCTTACCCCACGAAACCAAACTATACCCTTAAATGGGAAGGAGAAATTGGCTTGCCTATTTCCACCAAAAAATGGTCCTCATGGTTCAGGGCTACAGCTAGATCTGCACACTCGGCAGCGATCTTAGAGACCAATATGAAGATACTCACTAGATGGTATCTAACACCTAGCAAACTAAAACATATGTTTAAGACTGCAAGCGACAGGTGCTGGAGGGGCTGTGGTGGGGTGGGCTCTATGTACCATATCTGGTGGCAGTGTGAAATGATAAGACACTTCTGGAAGCAAATTCACGCAATTGCATGTAAAATTATAGGGGCCCAACTTGAGCTCTCGCCCGAGAAAATCTTGTTTAATGCTCTCTTTGACATTCCATGCAAGATAAGAAGGCAATTATAAAAAAAATTTAAAAAACGCCGCAAAACGGCTTGTTCCTACACTTTGGAAAAGCCCTCAGGTTCCCACCATTCCCCATTGGATAGAAGTTGTAAAGAATACTTTGATCCTGGAGAGATCACACTATTTTGCTTTGGGCCAGATGGATTTCTATCAAGATATGATTTTCCTGTGGGAGCAATATATTCATACAACAACAGATATGGCACACCCATCATGAATTGACATAATTGAGAAGGGGATTCCTCTTAAATTTCAGATAAGCAGAAATCTATAAAATGTTGACTCTCGAGCAAATTCAGTTTCCAAATTGTTAAGCATGAGACATTAGGTATATATTTTCCCTGGTTGTTATGTTAAGTTAGTTTATTTCTTGCTATGATTGATGAACATTTGACTAATACCTAGAATACAGAAGGACTTTGATTACTTCTCAGATACACAGTATTATGATCTAATATGTATGGACTATTATCTTACATTTGAGTTGTTTATCCTTCATGAGATATGTAAAACTTTGGTTATGTCTATTTTGATCAAATGTCTAAGCTGCATTGTGTTTAATAAAGAGAAAATTTCTAAAAAAAAAAAAAGAAAAATAATTCTAAAGGAAAAGCATTTGAAAACATAGGGAAAAATCTTAATGAATGGTAAAATCACAAAACACAAAAGGAAAGAGAAACAAATCCCCTCTTTACATTCTTTCGGTGGTGTGCCACTTTCATGATTCAGATCGAGAATACCATTTTAAACAACTTTCCACTTTATTTCTGTTATCAAATTTATTTCATTCTCTTTGTATCCTTAGTTGAAGGAGCAGCAATGCACTACTGGGGTCTAGCTGAACACATCTGGCCAATGACAAGAAACATATATGTGAAGCTGCCACAAATCACACAAAGGGAGCTTCGGTAGGTGTCTTTGATGCTGATTCAGTCACAGATATAGTGATAGACATATAGTGAGTGAAATAACACATATCTTAACAGCCCCAGGAATCAGAATATTCCTTGGTGCAAATGAGGGATGGCCATTATACTTTTAACAACACTGTGCATTAGCAGCTCACCTGAAATAGATGTAAAGAGATCGGTCTTTATGAAGCCTTCTCATGCAGGTTGCAAAACAGGGGCGCAAATTAAACAATAATCCATCCTCATAGACACTATTGTGTATAGGCACCAAATGTCCATTGCACTGTTAATGAATCGCCTCTCTTCTCTGTTTTAGTACTCTCCGTCATGCGCCTCTACTGTAACGGGTATAATAGGGGGGCTGAGAGCTGTTATAAGTAATTACCCATTCTTAACTTAATTCCCAACTTGGCCATGAGAAAAATGCATTGCAAATAGCACTAATGTAATAAAATGTGGCTTTAATGAACTTACAATAAAAAGTTCAACAGCGGCATAAATAGCTAGAGCTACGCCAGTTGCTTCATCCCGTGACTTGTCAGCTTTGTGTACTCTTATTTATGCCACTGTTGAAGTTTTAATTGTAAGTTCAATAAAAGCTACACTTTATTACTTTAGTGCTCCTTGTAATGCATTTATATACTTGCAGCTACCAATGATCAGCTAGCTCCCAGAAGTACATTACTACTCATGAACCTACCTAGGGCTTTTATCTAAACAAAGGATACCAAAAGAACAAAGCAACTTCGATAAAATACATTAGAAAGTTGTTTAAAACCACATACTGTCTGAATCATGAAAGTTTAATTTTCACGTTATTGTCCTTTCAAGATGTCTATTCTTCATTTATGTATTGGGGGATACAAAATATTATAAAAGTGCATTTATTATATATCTCTTTTGTATGTACATCCTTTTAGAATTTAATTAAAAAAATAAACATAAAAAAATCTAGACTATAACATGTTTTCAGTATATAGTTACTTTACATTTGTTACAACATTTGAATTTGCATCAGTAGGTTCCTTAACTGAGTAAATCCACCTTAAAAGAACATAAAGGAGAGGTTGTGAGAGAGGTGTGGTTTAAGACTGCATCCTGGTACAGAGAGGGGGTTATATGATTAGTAAAGAATACAGAATCCAACACTACAAAGGGAAATAAGGAGGAGAAGGGACAGCATCACCTGACAGTCATGGCCCAAAACATGAGCCAAGAAGAAAACGACCTCCCTGCTGTGAAACCAAGCACAGAGGACAAGCTAATTCTATACCACTGGACCCACTCATTCACATCACAGAAGGTGCAGTAAAGTCAGTGCAGATTAGCTTCAGAACTGGACAGCTCAGAGGGAAAGGCTGCTGTACATTTCATTCATTGCATGCCCATTTTCTTACTCTCTATAATATTTACATGCAAAGCAGGATACATTTGTACAAAAAGAGTTAGGTTGCTAACAGAACCAGCAGCAAATTATGGTTAGGCCTATGAGGCTGTACTGTGGTTTCCTTGACTTATTAAAAGGACATCACAATGCAAGAATAAAATGCACTGCTTTGCATGGACATCCTATTATCACATAAATGGTGCCTGGGTGTAGTGTGTTTAACCATCACAGGGGATAAATCATAGTTAAAGGGGTATTATCATCTTTCTCCTATCATTCATTTGAACAGCAGCATTTAAAGGGGCAAAATGAAAATTCTGTAATGTTTTAGAGCATTGTATTATTGTGCTATTGCTTGCAGAGCACTATGTGTTTAACTTTCTCTAAGACTTTAGTTCTTTAATATTGCAATACAAAATGTTGTGTTTCCACATTTAGCATTAATTAAAATTTTCAAAACACTAGATTTAGAATTCTGTACCTACTGTACTTATATTATTTAATAAAATTTAGTAACTGAAAATTAGATTTTTTTGTGACTTTGCAATATCTTGAACTCTATGTACAGAACAAGTAGAATATCTAAAGTATTACATTATTATAAAAAAATATATATGTAACTTATTTTACCATGTATGCATCCTCATATTCAGAGACTTAGACTTACAGATCTACAGGTATACCCCGCTCATACAGCGGGTTAGGGACCGGAGCCCCGCTGTAAAGTGAAAACCGCCTTAAAGTGAAACAAGGTAATTTTAGCTTTCTTTTCAGTGTTTAAAATCTTAAAAACATGTTTGAACTAACATATATTAGGGGTACAATAGTGCTACGTTTAGTTTAACACTAGCACAGCAAGTATTCAATTAGTATTCAATAAATACTGTACCTGTAAAATAGTGACAATTACTGTAGTAAAATTTGCCAGACTATAGCACTGAGACACAGATTGCACTACAGTGCAGTTAACAGAGTGAACTAAGCATAGCAAAATGGTGCCAGTCACTTTTCTCGCAATCTCACAATGATTTACAGCACTGTTTCAAAATCTTTGGAGGTTGAACTTCAGCTCCACAAAGCGCTGTATTAGCGAATCGCTGTAAAGTGAAGCGCTGTAAAGTGAGGTATACCTGTATAGATCTATGAGCCCTGACACTAACAAGAAAACACAGTGAGGATAGTGGATAGAGGATATTACATTCTTATAAAAAAACTATATGTAACATGGTGATTTAACTCATTCTGAGACTATAGGCATGGTATATATATATATATATATATATATATATATATATATATATATATATATATATATATATACACATTAAAATAAACTGTTACACTCATGTATACACTATCTGACAAAAATTATGTATATAAATAGTAATACAAATATATATATATAAGGGTTATAAGGTATATGGTATATATATGTCTAAATATGTGTATGTGTGTATATATGTGCATATACATGTATATTTATGTATATATATTTATATTTAAATACATATATACACGCATAAACACATATATAAACATGTATGTATATTTATATATAAATATACATACATATATACACGCATAAACACATATATAAACATGTATGTGTATATATTTATATATAAATATACATACATATATACACGCATAAACACATATATAAACATGTATGTGTATATATTTATACATAAATATACATACATATATACACGCATAAACACATATATAAACATGTATGTGTATATATTTATATATAAATATACATACATATATACACGCATAAACACATATATAAACATGTATGTGTATATATTTATATATAAATATACATAAATATATATACGCATAAACACATATATAAACATGTATGTGTATATATTTATATATAAATATACATACATATATACACGCATAAACACATATATAAACATGTATGTGTATATATTTATATATAAATATACATACATATATACACGCATAAACACATATATAAACATGTATGTGTATATATTTATACATAAATATACATACATATATACACGCATAAACACATATATAAACATGTATGTGTATATATTTATATATAAATATACATACATATATACACGCATAAACACATATATAAACATGTATGTATATATATTTATACATAAATATACATACATATATACACGCATAAACACATATATAAACATGTATGTGTATATATTTATATATAAATATACATACATATATACACGCATAAACACATATATAAACATGTATGTATATATATTTATACATAAATATACATACATATATACACGCATAAACACATATATAAACATTTATGTATATATATTTATACATAAATATACATACATATATACACGCATAAACACATATATAAACATGTATGTGTATATATTTATATATAAATATACATACATATATACACGCATAAACACATATATAAACATGTATGTGTATATATTTATATATAAATATACATACATATATACACGCATAAACACATATATAAACATGTATGTATATATATTTATACATAAATATACATACATATATACACGCATAAACACATATATAAACATGTATGTGTATATATTTATATATAAATATACATACATATATACACGCATAAACACATATATAAACATGTATGTGTATATATTTATATATAAATATACATACATATATACACGCATAAACACATATATAAACATGTATGTATATATATTTATATATAAATATACATACATATATACACGCATAAACACATATATAAACATGTATGTATATATATTTATACATAAATATACATACATATATACACGCATAAACACATATATAAACATGTATGTGTATATATTTATATATAAATATACATACATATATACACGCATAAACACATATATAAACATTTATGTATATATTTATATATAAATATACATACATATATACACGCATAAACACATATATAAACATGTATATGTATATATTTATATATAAATATACATACATATATACACGCATAAACACATATATAAACATGTATGTATATATATTTAAAAATAAAAAGAACATTTTCCTCTATGTGAAGAACACTGTAATGTAACACAAGCATAACTAGCTTCGGGCTTAGAGCTGTAGGTCTAATGTGGTGTCAGATTTTTTTAATAATGTGCACAATTGAAGTCTATGGGGGGAAGAAGTTTACGCATATCCAAAAGCCCTGTTGTTTTATTTTGAAATTGTAATACGTGCGCTAACCCTTGTATGTTAAAAGTTTACTTCCGGCGGTGTTTGCGTTTAAGCGAAAACACGAAATAGCGCGCCACTTGTAATCTGGCCCGTTATAGACACCTACTTATGTGTCTGGAGCGCTACATGACAGGAAATAGTGCTGCCACCTAGTGCAATTGCAAATGGGTAACATTCTTGCATAACTGCTGTCTAAAGACCGCTGTTCCATAACTTGTCCGCCTGCTCTGAGGCTGCAGACATCAATCCGCCCAATCCTATACGATCAGGCTGATTGACACCCCCTGCTAGCGGCCGCAAATCTGCAGGGGGCAGCATTGCACAAGCAGTTCACAAGAACTGCTTGTGCAATGATAAATGCCGACAGTGTGCGCTGTCGGCATTTATTGATGTGCGGCGGAGAAGATACACTACATCGTATCATGTCCCCTCTCACTTTCATAAATCGGCCCCTCTATCTGAGTCATGAAATAAAAATGTGGGTTTCATATCCCTTTAATGCACCACTTTACTTCAGCAAATGGTGTAAGGGATCCCACTGTTCTTTCACATTTTGCAGACTCAGGTTTATGCAAGTTTCATGAGGCTGAAATGCATTTTGAGATGGTTAAAAACCACAAACAACTGTAGGGTGAGATTGAGGAAAAACAAGACATCTGCATGGAAGGATGCATTAGATGGATTTACTGTGGCAGATGAGTAAATGTGTTAAGTACATAGTATGTTGTTTGATCATTTATGTTTATGGTGACAATGGATTTATATTATGTTTAGGTACGACTGGTCATAGCCGAAAAAGCTCTGAAATGTGAAGAGCATGATGTGAGTCTTCCCTTAAGTGAGCACAATGAGCCGTGGTTTATGCGACTGAACCCCTCAGGGGAAGTACCTGTGCTTGTTCATGGAGAAAATATTATTTGTGAAGCCACACAGATTATCGATTATTTGGAACAAACATTTATTGATGGTAACAATATTTTCTTTTGTCACTTCAATAATAAACTTTGGATCATCATATTTTGTACTAAATGTTTTAATACATTTATAGTTTTCCACTGTTTTCCGCTATGGATGATACAGTACAGCAGGTAAAGACTCACAGATATAAACATTTTGCATTGCACAATAAAAGTTTAAGTTCACAGTAAAAAAAACAGGGAATCTTAACATAATAGTGAAAATGGAAATGTACAAGAATTTTGAGTAGAATATTTGTTTTGCAGTATAACAATAGTAAAAGGTTTTTTATGTGTTTCATTATACATTTAAATATGCATTGGGCATATGGAGCATATCTTCCTGTCCCCCATGTATTACATTCATTTAGGGTACTAGGAGTGATTTATATTGGGTTGGTGATAAAGCATATTTAGATTTTTATGAGAGAAAAAAAATATTTAATGATTCAGACAAACCATGCAATTTTAAACAACTTTTTAGTTTACTTCTTTTATCTAATTTGTTTTCTTTTCTTGATATTCTTTGATAACATACCTAGGTAGGCTCAGTGCAGCAATGCACTACTGGGAGCTAGCTGCTGATTGGTGGTTGCCCATATATGCTTCTTGTCATTTGCTCACCAGATGTGTTCAGCTAGCTCCCAGTAGTGCATTGTTGCCCCTTCAAGGATACTAAAAACTGAAGCTAATTTGATAATAGAAGTATAGTTTTTTTTTTTTTAAATTGAATGTTCTATCTGAATCATGAAAGAAAAACATTGGTTTTATGTTCATTTAAGAAATTAAACCACTGATAACATAAATATAATACAGGACACTGCCATGAAAGTTAGATACCCTATGCACCTAACGTCAAAATCCTTATGAATTTAGGTGTCTATTTTTCCATTTTAGGTAAAATGTGTTAAACAATCTCTAATTGCAAAGCAATTATACTTCCTTTAATAAGGCTGAGCATGTGCCTAGTTAAAGGGACATGAAACAAATTTTTTCTTTCATGATTCAGAAAAAGAATACAATTTTAAACAACTTTCTAATTTACTTCTATTATCTAATCTGTTTCATTTTCGTAGTATCATATGTTGAAGGAGCAGAAATGCACTATAGGTCTCTTTCAGCAAAGTATAACAAGAGAAGGAAGCAAATTAAATAATAGAAGTAAATTGGAAAGTTGTTTAAAATCTTATACTCTATCTGAATCATGGAAGAAACATTTTGGGTTTCATGTCCCTTTAAGTGCTACTTCTGAAAAGCTGATCCATATTACAAGAGTTATTTTGTTTGGTAAATAATGATTTTAATGATACCTTCTAATTTACTATGATATTAATAAATTATTAAGGTATAAAATGACATGATTTTCTTTATGTGTGTGAGATAAGCATGTGACAAAACATAAGATTATTAAAACAAGTTTGACAGTGTATATTTTGTAGACTTGTGCATTTGGATCCTTCAGTATGATCTGCATGTGGAAGTAAGCGCTATTTGGCTCTTTTCGGAGCTGGATTGATTCTGCTGCAAAATCACCACATTAAGATCTGTGCAAATCCAGATCTTAATGTGGTGATCTTGCACCAGAATCAATCCAGCTCCAAAAATTGCTGAGTAGTACTTACTTCTACATTCGGTTCCTACTGAAGGATTCAAATACACAAGTCTAATATTTTGTAGTGCCTTAGATTTTTACTGGTGATATGTTATTGCTGAGAAAATGTAAATTCTACATATTGATTATAGATAAAACTCCTAAACTAATGCCGCAAGAAGGAAGCATGTATTTCCCTCGTGTGCAGCACTACAGAGAGCTTTTGGATTCCTTACCTATGGATGCGTATACTCATGGCTGCATTCTTCATCCTGAATTAACTGTAGACCCAATGATACCGGCATATGCAACAACTCGAATCCGCAGTATGTATACAGCTTATATAGCAATCTATATCTATTTTTTAAAATAATGTTATTTGTGTATGATTTTTTTAAAACAAAGTTACCCTATTTGACGGTTGTAATCCAGCCTCCTGTTGATAACGTTTCTTTAGACAGGGGCAATACAGCCAATAAGAGGCAGTATTGCCTGATGTGTTGGGAGCCTGCTTACAACTTATTTCCTCAATGGAAGAGATACTTAAAGGGACAGTTTACTCCAGAAGTGCTGTTGTTTAAAAACATAAATAATCCCTTTGTTACCCATTCCCCAGTTTTGCATAACCAACACTGCTTTATTTATATAATTTTTACCTCTGTGATTACCTTGTATCTAAGCTTCTGCAGACTGCCACTTTATTTCAGTTCTTTTGACAGACTTGCATTTTAGCCAATCAGTGCTGAATCATAAATAACTCCATGAGAGTGAACACAATGTTCAGGGCCGGATTTCCCATTAGGCACAGTAGGCATGTGCCTACAGGCGCCTTGCAGTGAGGGGCGCCTGCCTGTCAGTAATAAAAAAATAAAATAATATATATTTTTTTTTGTGAGGGCATTAATTTTAGTAAGAATTGTGCTGCCAGCTGCTTACAGAGTCGAGTGTTCCATTGGGAATATGTTACAGCAGTTGAGGGAGCCATGAAGGAGAGAGGGGCAAAGATTAAAACTAAACCCCTTCCATTTTCACCAGGCATGTTTAGTTTCACTTTTATTTTCTGTACTTCTGTTGCCTCCCTCACACAGCCAAGCTCCATGCTGATGTGTAGCAGACACTTTTTGTTGAAGGAATGAAAGCTTCAGAACAACAGGTTAGGACTGTACAAGGCTTCTAATGCTGCCTAGAACGACAACATAATAAGCAGAGCACTTTAACCCCTTGGCTACCAGAGAGGGTTGCAGTGTATTCACTTGTTATGTGCTGTAGTGCATTTTGATAGCCAGGGGGTTAAATTCTGCTTCAGGATGAATGTTTTAGTTCTATAAAGGCCTTGAAGGTGAGGAGGTTATGTGCTGCTCTGCTCTTTATTACAAAATGCCATTTGTGATTTACAGCCTTTAGGGCACTTTGACAACAATGTTTGTAGACTGTAAGGCTGTAAAATGTGTATGTGTGTAAACCACTCACATGGCATATTTGTTTGTATGTATGTATGTATGTATGTTTGTATGTATATATATATATATATATATATATATATATATATATATATATATATATATATATATATATATATATATTCATACATACACACATCACATTAAAAATTGTTAATCTGTTCTTTTATCAAGTAAGTGTGGTATGTTTGTGTTTTGTGGTAAATTGAATTTCTAATTTCTAATTTTAAACACATTTGTTGACCCCTGGATTACATATAATCTACAACATTCCATCTTTTCCTTTGAGAGCAACATCATATTACATTTATTTTGTTCTGAAATATAAATATAACATCTGTGTGTATTTGTACCAAAAATATCAGAGTTCACAAGATTTTTTTCATGTAGTGGAAAAAAGACCTACATTTTATATTTTCTTCAACTGGCTGCACAGGTTGTTGATGATCTTGCATGCTGCTAGTTTTAATATTGCTATTGTTTACACAAAACTGTGTTTAACTCCAACAAAATGTTAAGCACATAGTCAAAGTCATCTCTAGAAAAGCAATACTCTAATGGCTTGTAAGTAAACATGTCCTATGAGCCCATCTGGGTGTGCACAGATGTGTATTGCTGTCTCAGAACTGACATTGACTATGTGTTTAACTCTTTTGCAAGAGGCTAACACACTTCTGTGCAAGCACTAATGCAAGAATAAAATGCCCTAGCAAACTGTCACATTTAATGTCCCTTTAAATAGGGGTTTCTTTAGAATATTTTGCATTAAAAGTTTAACATGATTTGTTTATGTTATACATAATAGAAATTGTATGGCCATTTGAGTGAATATTGATTTTTGGTGTAGCTTCCACTACAACAAATATTGCAATTGGTGTGTGTATTTGTGTATCTCCATAAGGGAAAATGTAATTTTACATCTAATATTTATTTTTAGTTGTCCTAAATAATAATAAAAAAAGTCCTAATTTTTTTCCCACTTTTTTGGGGGGTGGGCGTGGGGGGGGGGGGAAATTCGGCCCTGACAATGTTATCAATATGGCACACATGAACTAGTTTACAACTAGATAGGCATAACTCACTGTGTGTGAGTATGTAAAAAAAGTATGCTTCTATGCACTGATTCTTTATTGGTAGGGCAAAATATGATACAAAAGAAAAATAAATAAAAAGTAACTTTTATTAATATTTATTTAAAAGACAGTGTTTTCTGGTATTCTGCTGCCCATACAAAAATTAAACACACTTCTCCTGTGTATTGACTTTTATTTTATGATATACTTTAATTTAGTGGTATCTAAAGAGATCTATTATGGTTGTCTAATATATACGTATTTCTTAGTGTTGGTATCCCCTCTGAGGAAGCGTAAGAGAAACGCCGCGTCAAGGGGTTCCTTAGTTTTAACTTGATCTCCTCTGTGTACTATATCTAAATGTAACTTTAAAAAACTTTAAACAATGGTGATCATTAACTTAACATAGTAAAAACTTAGTGGCAGCATCGCCAGAGCTTCTGGCTGTACACCCGGAAAAGCAGCATTTAAAACAATACCAATTGCACATTACCTTTGCCGGCTAACTTAAGATAGGTTTAACCTTTGAGAAGCAATATGCATTAGCTAACAAAGGGCTTACTATCTAATACAGCTGAAGATAACAGGAACCATAGCAAAACAGGTATTAGGTGCTTAGCAACGTAAGGATACAACCTAACAGTATAAGCTACAAATAGTAATATAGTTAGTAGCAGTCTCTTAACAGCGATATGACTTAAGCCTAAACATACAACAATGCTAGATTGATATCTACGAACTTAAGACATATAAGTAACTGGATAGCTCATTACCAATGCTGCAACTCCATCCACAATAATACACAATGAGGCCCATTTATCAAGCTCCGAGTGGAGCTTGAAGGGCCGTGTTTCTGGCGAGTCTTCAGACTCGCCAGAAACAGCAGTTATGAAGCAGCGGTCTAAAGACCGCTGCTCCATAACCCTGTCTGCCTGCTCTGATGAGGCGGACAGGATTCGCAGCAATTCAACCCGATGATCGAATACGATTGGGTTGATTGACACCTCCCTGCTGGCGGCCGATTGGCCGTGAGTCAGCAGGGGGCGGCGTTGCTCTTGTGAGCTGCTGGTGCAATGCTGAATACGGAGAGAGTGTATTGCTCTCCGCATTCATTGAGGTCTTGCGGACCTGATCCGCACTGTCCGCAAGACCTTTGATAAGGACCTTTGATAAGTCAGTATAGCGATACATTGGCTGTAAGGATATCATATTGTAACTTGGCAGTATTGAGATCTATCAACTCAGTATACAAGTGGTAAAGCATTTTAAAGTGGTATCACCTCTGAACACAGTAGAGGCTAGTACCGTAGCTGTACTCCCAAACGTATAACGACTTTTAAGTGTAAACATATAATAATATCCAGATTTATTTCTGTTTGAGCTCAGGAAACCTGTGTACAACTCCAACCTACAACCTGTGCCCCTTCAGCTTCAATAACTTTATTGTTCCTTTACAATACATATTATCCTTGTTTACTGTAAATGTGTCTAGTACTGCCTTGTCTTTATTATCTATATGTTCCTAAAATCCTTTTTGTATACACTTGTTTATTTCATAAAAACCCAGTCTGCTTTTGTTTAGTGCTCTCTGCTCAGTTAGAAATAAAAATTATATTGCATATTTCAAGGTATTTGACTGGGAAGGGCACACAAGTATATATATATATATATATATATATATATATATATATATATATATATATATATATATATATATATATATATATATATATATATATATATATATATATATATATATATTTATATATATATATATATATATATACAAATATTTTGACACATATACACATCTTTGAGCCCTTCCCTTTTCAAACACCTTGTTATATACCATATCCCTTCTTTACTCTCTTACATTTTTTCAATATTAAACTGATATTTTTTATTAGATATGTTTATATAGGATTCTAATTCTCATATACCATATCCCTTCTTAACTCTATTACAACATTTTTCAATATTAAACTGATATTTTTTATTAGATATGTTTATATAGGAGTGTAATATTTTAATGTTTTACATATGTTTTGTGAAACTTTTATTTTAGCCCTAACACTTAACTTTCCATTGAAAAGTATAGGGCGGCTAAACCGTCTCTAGTAAATCTATTTTATCATTGACTTGTAATATGAATGTGCACAGTAGGTTTACCTGATAGTGTAATATGTCTCTGCATTCTGAGAATAATGATCAATGTGTTGTTATTATATTGCCGATTTATCATCGGTCTGTCCGACATGATCCGCTCACCGGATCATGTCCGACAGACATTGATGAATGCTGACAGCATACACTGTCGGCCGTTATCATTGCTCAAGCAGTTCATGCTTTGTTCATTGCCCATTTGAGCTACTAATTGACCTAAGCAAAATACTATATAATATGGGTACTTGGAACTACTTTCACAGAGGTTGGTGACCAGATCCTAATAAAGAGCACTCAGGTCTTATTCTTGCTGTAGTTAAAAAGACATGAAACCCAAAATTTTCCTTTTATGATTCATAAAGAGAACACAATTTTAAAAAGCATTTCAATTTACTTCTATTATCTGGTTTGCTTCATTCTTAGATAACCTTTGTTGAAGAAATAGCAATGCACATGGGTGAGCCATTCACACGAGGCATCTATGTGTAACCACCAATCAGCAGCTACTGAGCCTATTTAGATATGTTTCTTTAACAATACCAAGACAATGAAGCAAATTAGATAATAGAAGTAAATTGGAAAGTTGTTTAAAATTGCTTGCTCTTTTTAAACAGTGAAAGAAAAATTTTGGGTTTCATATCCCTTTAATAGCTGCAGGGTTGTTGCATAGAGAAAACCTTTTGTTATCAATCGCAGGTTATGTGCCATGTTGGCAATTAAATAGCTAACAGTCACATTGTGACACATTGCCAGTGTCAATGACAGCTGTGACTTTTTATGGAGCCCAAATACAATAGCAGTGACAGCATATCAAGCCTGCTGCTATGTCTGGATAGTTAAATTTTCATTAAGACTGTCTTGACCTTGTGTAAAGTCCTTATATTACACTAGCCACTCGTTGCAGACAGATCAAATATAAATAATCTGCCGCATAAATTTAACAACCTATATTATATAATTACAAATGTTTTTGCATTTTATTCTAATGCAAAAAATGTCACATACTAATTCATGTTGTTTTTCCATAACTGACACTAGCTTGTGAGATGCAAGAATTACATGTCCTGTGCAGAACATAACAGTGGTTGGTGGGGTCATTAAACTGCCACTCCTGATTGGCTCACTGGTCATGTTTTTCTTCAGAGTTGCAATGCTTGTTGCTACCACAAGGAAGTTTATTTAGGTACCTTATGTGGGGGGTTAAACACATAGTATACTAGGGCCAGTAATTAAAAAATGGCATGCTCTAAGAAATTACAGTGAGTTAGAATGTTCCTTTTATGTACATTAGATGGAACCTATAATCTCCCAAGCAACACAATGTATTAAAGACAACTTGCGACACCCCACTTCAGTTAATCTTATCCACCTGCACTGCCCCATCTTCAATTAACCCTCACTGTAACCCAGCCTCACACAATTATCCCTAACTAATCTGGCCAAATTGCTTCAACTTGCCTGTGAGACCTTCCATCTCCTCATCTATCTTTTACCATGAATATCAACTACCACTAATAATGCTGAGGCCCCGACATTCAAAGGATTCTCCAGCTTGGAGAGAAATTGTAGTTCAGACGCCACATGGGCTAAACTCACTGAATGCTCAAAAGCGAAAACAATAGTGGAACTCTATAGCACTGTGAGATCTCTCTCATTTATGTATTTAAGGGAGAGATAAGCCCAGTGAAATATAGCACTGCATGATAAACTTACACTTTGTGCTTCAAATGTTATATTACTATACATTTCAGATTGGGTCCTTTCAGTATTACTGCATTTAACCTTTGTACTTTCTCTTTTATATTTTAATAGATTTAGATCTAGCAGTGATTTTACAAATTCTGATTATGTTTTGAAAGTTTATATCTTACTTTAACAAATTAGGATTATACTTTGTATATTTTGGTGTATATTTTACAAAGTACATTGCACTTTGTATTTGCTCAATTCTAATCTAAAACTGTAAGTTTCAGAAAGTGTTAGGAACAAGGGAGATTCGTGGGCTGGACAGGGGAGTTTCCAGGTATGGCCCCCATTTATCAAGCTGCGTATGCATGAGCGAGCCTGCAGCTGAAAGTTAGGAAGCAGCGGTCATCAGACCGCAGCTTCCTAACCATTACACCAGATATAGGATACAGCTTGATTGGATACATTCGCCCTGGAATGATTGACAACACCCTATTGACGCGCCTTTGGGCTAGTGCGAGCAAACACTTGTGCAATGTTAAATACTGCAATTCTGGGCGGACAGGTTCGCAGGAGCAAACACTGTCTGTCCAGCGGTTTATAAATGCCGGCCTATGTCTGAAGCTGTCTCACAAGTCTTGTGAAATTTCGTAAGAATTTTAAATAAGTTAGTCTCACTGAATTATCTCACTAGCTGTATGCAGGTGAAGTTTGCTCAAAATTCACAATACGCTTATTTTAAATAACAGAAAAGTAATATACACTTAAATATAGACAAAGGCAAGTTAAATGGTAGTGAAAACATTACTGTTTAATTTATAATTTATGCAAACTGAGCCTTTATATCAGCTTCAGGTGTTCTCCAGTTACTTTCTCTCTCCCATGTGAAATTTTATATCCAAGAGCTTCATTGCTTTGTATGTAAAGCATCTGTCTTCTCACTGGGACTTCTAGGTTCCTCCCCTTTTCTTAGAAAATTCAGAAAGTTCAGCCCCTGTTCACCATAATCTCACTCCAAACTAGAGAATGTTTGATTATCTATCCCATAGAAAGTAAAGAAGTTTTCTTGGAAACTTAAGCTGACAGTTTTTCAGTTTTAATTTAAATAGAAGAAATGCAAAGTGCAATTTAATTTGTAAAAGATGCACATAAATATAGAAAGTATGAGCCTAATTTGTTAAAGTTACAGCAGAACTGTCATGTCATGTAGTGCTATATTAAACTGGGCTTGTCTCTCCTTCACATACAGAAATGCAGGGAATACCCTTTGGAGAGGTATAGCAAAAGCTGCCTTTTGAAAATGTCACTAGGGATCTTGCAGTACTGGAGAATTATTTTAGATCATCTCACCTGAGCAGAGAGGTTTTGAAAATTAGGCCCTAAATGAGGCAATCCCAATCGCAACCCTAGCTCACATATGTGGCCATCTCCTACCACAATTATCATAACAATGTCCCTTTCAATACAATTTCCTTTGCAGCACCTAAGGGAGCCACCCAACAAGAATATTTCCAATGCCCGGGAACCCCACCTTTCTCTATCTTTAGCCTTTTTTAGATAGCAGCAGTAGGGTCACTCATAGTTTACCTTCTTGCTGTTGGTCTGGACAGTGCTGATTAAATAACAGATTCATTATTTATGATTGCAGTGGAACATGGAAGAGCTAATTGGCAAAGTGATTCTCCTACACTTCTGTTTGGTAAATCCCTTACATAGCTAATACTATTACAGAAACTATAGGGTGTGTATTACATTGTTAAAGAACACTCTTTTGTATTACATTGTTAAAGAAATAAGCTTTTATATCATACTGTGTAATAATATTTGACCACAAAATTAATTAAAGAATACTAATGCTGCCTAATTTTTTGTTTCCTCTTGCAGCTCAGATTGGTAGTACTGAATCAGAACTCAAGAAACTTGCTCAGGAAAATCCAGATCTCGAAGATGCCTACATAGCAAAACAAAAGCGTCTTAAGGTGAGTTTTCTAAAATGCTATGGGGTAGATTAAAAGTGGAGTGCTAAAGTTAGCTTGGACAAGGTATTTGACTAATAAGGGCTATAATGTGTGTATGTATATATATATATATGAAACAAAAAAAGCGTGTATGTCAAAGGGTTAAAAAACCTCTCTTTCAAAACACAGAACTGCGCTCTAAATAAACCTATTTTTTTAAAATACAATATAAATATCTGGATGATGCCAAAATCAAAACATTCAAATAATCAAATAATATTGATTCATTGAAAATATATAACAGAATGAAATATATAATGATAAGATAATAAATCACAATAAAAAGGATAAGTTGGTTGGATCCCACGTAATAGTGCAGATCAATTGTAGGTGTCGGCTGCTGTATCTTATTAATCCTCCGGAATCTCACGGAGTAAGGTAGAAATCTAAAAAAATGAGAAAGAAAGCGCACAAAGGCACCTACATAGTGCAAATCAATTTAATTTAAACAATAATACAGGGGTATATTAAAACTGCTCCCCGTAGGGTATCTACTCACAAGAGTCAACCTCAAACTTGTGAGGTATGTTTGAGCATGTAGTTTGAAAGTTCCGCTCAGAACCGCTTGCTATGAAAGTGCTTAATCAAAGAAGTCAGGACAAATCCAACCTGAATGCCGGGTGTCGCTGTCTGTAACTCGAGATCTGGACAAGTATTTCTCCCGGCCTCTTATTCCACTCACATCCCTTTTTGGTAGGAGTTTTTTTGGGATACAATCTTTCTTGAGCAAAATGGTCCGTGCAGATACAAACACAGCTGATCGCAAATAGTGCTGGCAGAATGGTGAACCGCTGAGGGAGAGAGCTGAGATCTATATATATATATATAGTGAAATGCCTTGGTGCTCTCTATGGTAGGTAGATAGAAACTTAAAAATGAGAAGAGGCACACTCAGGTCTTAATAAACATAATTTTATTTCTTCTTAAGCAAATTTTCAGTCAACGTTTCTGTCCTCACAGAGACCTTTTTCAAGACTGTTTTCATGTAGACATTCAAAGGATATGTTCAGCGCTGAACATATCCTTTGAATGTCTACATCAAAACAGTCTTGAAAAAGGTCTCTGTGAGAACCGAAACGTTGACTGAAAATTTGCTTAAGAAGAAATAAAATTATGTTTATTAAGACCTGAGTGTGCCTCTTCTCATTTTGAAGTTTCTTTATATATATATATATATATATATATATATATATATATATATATATATATATATATATATATATATATATATATATATATATATATATATATATATACTGTATATACAGTATATATTTAAATATGTGTATGTCTGTGTATATATATATATATATATATATACACACACACACATACACATATTAGGTATATATATATATATATATATATATATATATATATATATACAGTATATAAATACACAGGCGTATCTCTGAGATATTTCGGGTTCAGTTCCAGACCACCGTAACAAAGCGAATAACTACTGACTTTTTTTGTCGGTAGGAGTCTTGTCGGTAGAGGCTCTACCGCTCACTTCTTCCAAGACTCCAAATACCGGCGTTAGGCAGATCCCATAGAAAAGATAGGATACGCAATTGGCGTAAGGGGATCTGCGGTAGCCTGGTGTCGCGGTAAGGAAGTGAGCGTTAGACCCTTTCCTGCCTGACTCTAAATACCAGCAGGCGGCCAAAAGCAGCGTTAGGACCCCTTAACGCTGCTTTTGACGGCTAACGCAGAAGTCTAAATCTAGCTGTATGTCTCTGATGGATAGGTTTGGTGGGATGTATTTTGCCCAATGAAATATCTGTCTTTGGTGGATATGTTTGGTGGGATGTTTTTGCCTATTGAAGTATCTGTCTCTGGTGGATAGGTTTGGTGGGATGTAATTTGCCTATTGAAATATCTGTCTATGGTGGATAGGTTTGGTGGGATGTATTTACCTATTGACATATCTGTCTCTGGTGGATAGGTTTGGTGGGCTGTATTTGCCTATTGAAATATCTGTCTCTGGTGGATAGGTTTGATTGGATGTATTTGCCTATTGAAATATCTGTCTTTGGTGGATAGGTTTGGTGGGATGTATTTGCCTATTGAAATATCTGTCTCTGGTGGATAGGTTTGGCTGGATGTATATACCTATTGAAATATCTGTCTCTGGTGGATAGGTTTGGTGGGATGTATTTGCCTATTGAAATATCTATCTCTGGTGGATAGGTTTGATTGGATGTATTTGCCTATTTAAATATCTGTCTCTGGTGGGTAGGTTTGGTGGGATGCATTTGCCTATTGAAATTTCTGTCTGTGGTGGATAGGTTTGGTGGGATGTATTTACCTATTGAAATATCTGTCTCTGATGGAGAGGTTTGGTGGAATGTATTTGCAAGTCAACTGTCAAAATCATTCTGTTCTGCTTATTTCTAAATGAAACGTCACTCCTTGGACTTTAGTGCCACTCATTGCAGTACAGACATAGCCAATGGCTTTTTACTAACAACATGCTCTTTAAATTCCAATATATCACAAAAATGCATTGTGTTCTGGTTGGGTTGTTATTAAAGATAATAATATAGTTTTTCACATTAGATTAGAACCAAAAGACTCATACAGTCGGCAAGTTTATACAGAATATCTTTTGAGTATTGTATACCAGGATGCTTTTGTACAGAGTGAGGCTCAAAAGCTCCATTTTACATAAATACCAAGCCTCACAATACCTCTAAAATAAATATGACTGTTTTAGTTACTGCATGAAATTATAATAGGATCTTTAACTGAAGTCTTAGAACGGAGTCTAAAAGAGCAACTGGATTTCGAAAAATGCTTTAAAAAATGTGTGTGCAATAAAAATATAAGTATAATGTATAATTACTAATCAGAAAAGGTTAAATCCAGCCCCTCTTAGGCATTCCCATTGTGATCTTGTAGATAAAAAACGGCTAAAGAAACTATACCCGTTCTGCAGAACTGGATCCTTCCTTTAAAGGGACATGAAACCCAAAATTCTACTTTCCTGATTTAGATATTATCAAATTTGCTTCATTCTGTTGGTATCCTTTGTTGAAGAAGCTGTAATGAACTAATAGGAGCAAGCAACGTTTTGCTGGCTGCACATATGCGCGTCTTATCATTGGCTCACCCATTGTGTTTAGGTAGTGCAGGGTTTCTGAACAGACGGTCCTGCATGTGTATATTTCTTTGACTCACTGTCATCAATGCCTTTTCAATTTGACTACCAGGCCTTGGACGCACCCGGCTAAAGTTTACCAGGCCTTGATGTCACTTGGGTTTAGAACCACTGCAGTAGTGCATTGCTGTACCTGAGGCTACCTAGGTATGCTTTTCAACTAAGAATACCAAGAGAATGTAAAGAAGCAAATTGTAAAGTTGTTTAAAATTGCATGCTCTATTTGAATCGTGAATGTTTTGATTTTACTTCCCATTTAAATATCAGATATTTTAAAGGAGAATAGAAAATTATTTAAATGTAAGTTACCTCATGTTATGCTTAAACAATATTATTGGAAGTGAATAAACATTAAGAGAAAATGTAATTGATAAAATTATTGTTTTTACATAATTAAATTAAAGTATTTGTACTAGTTTGCTTCTATGGAGCTTTGAAACTGGTTATGAATATATCTGATATGTTTTAGGCAAAATTGCTGGACCATGATAATATAAAGTACTTAAAGAAAATACTAGATGAATTAGAAAAAGTCCTGGACCAGGTTGAAACTGAATTGCAGAGAAGAATTGAAGAGACACCAGGTAGGTGCAACTTTCAGCGCGGAACATTTAGAAATTGGATATTTGTTTTCTTTTTTTTTTCTAGATGTATTCATTCTCATATATAGTAAACATATAATATGTGTGTGCAGTCATGGGATTGGCTCAAGCCTCTTGATTTAAATTTTATATAAAATGGTACTATATCTGTGACTTATGCTATAGCAGGTTTGCGCGATAGCCTATGTCTTGGTGTAGCTCTATGTCTTAAAGTGATTGTAAAGTTGAATGATTTAAAGCCCAGTATTTAAAAATACTCTTAAAAACATGGGCACTTTAAGTAATTAAACTTTACAATTACACTCCTTTTTTAAAATACTTACGTTTTTGTTACTGTAAACTTACCGCCGATCCTCTGCCCGCATCTCCTTCAGTATTGAGCAGATCGAGGACAATCATCCAATCGTTGTGTGCCCAGTTTGGTGTCCAGCTCGTGAGGCACACAACCATTTGAGGTAGCCGGATCATCATCAAATTGCTAAATACTGAAGGAGATGCAGGCGGAGAATCGGCGGTAAGTTTATCGTAACAAAAATGTGAATTTGAATCATTTTCATTTTAAAGTTTAATGACTTAAAGTGCCCATGTTTTGAAGAGTATTTTTAAATACTGGGCTTTAAATCATTCAACTTTAAAATCACTTTAATGTGACATAGAGTTTAGATCAAGATTACACAATATGCACAATTTATAGCGGTTGAGTCTAATTTAGGGTGACCATATTGCCACTTTAAAAAGGGACACATATGAACAATACATATGGCAGGGTTCTTATAATGTAACATAATTCAAAACATTTCTTTAAACAGCCCTGGCATATGTATTTTTCATATGTGTCCCTTTTTAAAGCGGCGATATGGTCAGCCTAGTCTAATTAGAGTCAGATACCTTTTTATATGGTTTGTATGGACTACTCTTATACTTTTATGCACATGATATTAATTTATATTTATGTTCTTTTCAAAACAGAAGAAGGAAGTGAGTCATGGTTGTGTGGAAATTTTTTCAGCCTGGCAGATGTTTCATTGGCTGTGACTTTACACCGGCTGAAATTCCTTGGATTTGCAAGAAGAAATTGGGGCAATGGAAAACGTCCAAATTTAGAGGCGTATTACGAACGTATCTTGCAAAGAAAGACCTTTAACAGTGTACTAGGGAATGTCAACAACATATTAATATCTGCTGTGTTACCAACTGCTTTCCGCGTGGCCCGCAAACGTGCACCTTCTTTTCTGGGTTCTACTCTGATGATCAGCTTATTAGCAGGTGCAGGATATTTTTTGTTTATGTGTGTAAGAAAGCGATTATTTCATACATTCTTGTCTTTTAAGGCAAAGTATTTTTTCTAGCTTATTAATACTATTTATAGTGTAATATAAGTTAGAGCTAATCATAAGATTTGCATCAGCAGACTCACTCAATAGATCAAATTATGGGATTTTCAGCTTTTAAAATAACACTATGATGGGCACATCTAGTGGTTCCAAAAACAAACAAACCACAGTTTAATGAAGAATTTTAACTAATGTGAACATTTATAGTTACCATTCTAATAAAACTGCAACATTCTTGAGTAACATTACATGTAAACAATGCATATTTTTAAAATAATA
Organism: Bombina bombina; assembly: GCF_027579735.1. Taxonomy (NCBI): domain Eukaryota; kingdom Metazoa; phylum Chordata; class Amphibia; order Anura; family Bombinatoridae; genus Bombina; species Bombina bombina. Next base: position 941,208,427 of record NC_069503.1, read on the forward strand.
TCAAGTTTGCGTGCTTATGTTTGTATATTACATAATGAAATATATTTGTTTGCACAAACTTTAATTATAATTATTAGCTTGATTCACATAATTTGGTATATAATAAATAAAATTGTACAGTGATATAATTTTCATCTTTAAAATTGTCTTTTACATACGTAATGCCTTGAAGATAAGGTCATTTATGAATATGAGTCAAAGGTTTAAAGGTATAGAAAAGTAAAAATTAAACTTCCATGATTCAGACAGAGCAGTGGTTCTCATAATTTTCCTGCCACGCCCCCTTAGTTCTATAAACTAACCCTTAGCACCCCCTACCTTACACAATAAAAATATTATGCAGAACAGCTGTGCACGACCCCTAATGAAGATAACAGCGGAAAATAATTTAAAAGACTAACAATTAATTAAATATATATGCAATATTTGAGCGAAACGCTTTAGTTTAATTAATTTAAAAAGTTATTATCTTGATTTTGTGCTATTAGCTTTTTATTTAAAGGTAATAGTCATTGTGAAAGTGTCTTATATACCACCTTTAAGGCTGGATTACAAAAGGAAGACAATCAATAGCGTTGGGTGCATTATCCTTTACCTGGTCACGTCTGTTATTACAAGTAGGTGGTTACACATTTTAACCAGAACTTTTTTAGCACATCCTATACATTTAATGAATAGTGCTGGGAGTGCTATTAGTGAGCTCATTGCACTCGTATAACAAGTGGCGAGTTAAGCATTGCACTCTAGTGCAATACATAAAATATTATTGTGTCCTAGAAGACAAAAAAGCAAAGAGGCACCCAATGGTGCAATATCATTTGGATATAGGGGTATATCCAGAAAGCGGTAAGTAAGGTACTCACAAAGATAATGCACATACAGTGCAGTATAGGCAGGCCGAGACTTCTGAGCCGCTGACTCACACCCTACGCTAAAGATTCAGGGATACACCAACACGCCCACCACTGACGTCACGCTTCGTGTCACAGCCTTCCGATCAGATGTGACGTAGATAGCCTCTTGCTGGGTGATAGTCACGCAGTTGTACTTAGTGGAATATGGGCAAGCAATTCCCAAAAGAAGAGGACAGGGTTGCCGAGCAAGGTCATAAAATAAAAGGATTTATTAAAAAGTTAAAAACATATGAATAAACACAGCAAAGCGTTTCTCAGCAGAAGCTGCCATTTCATCAGGCTGTAATGTGAACTAAAACCCTTGCTCTATTTAAATTCCCCTGGTACAATCAAAAGTAGTCAAAATAGACACACCTTCAGTAGGGCTGAAGCCTATTGGTCTATACATAACAGATGAGTATGTTGGGAATCAATTGGATAGCATAACATACTAGCAATAAACAGGATAAATGTATCTATGTTCTAACATAACAGTGAACAAATTAGATATATTATACAATCATAAAGAATCTATATATACGGAAATTGTGAAAAATTACAGAAATGATCTTCCTCATTAGACTAATAGCGCACATATCGAAATATGATTACTTATACTTGTATACATCTTTATAAACAACTATTTGTATACATAGTTTATCCTACGTACATTCAAGCAGACATTAGTGCATGTTAAGAACATGTGTTTAAATATTGAAAAATACGTAATATTAACAAATGAAATAAACTCACAGTAAAGGGTATATTCTTTGATACAACAAAAATACGGAAGTGTGAACTGTAAGGAAGTGATCGTGATAAGGAAACTACATAAAATTAAAATAAGCATGTATACTCATGTGTATGTAATTGGTTAGGTGGTGTAGAAATATAAATTATTACGTGAAAAAATAGGTAGTAAAAGTGATCTTAATACTTGCTATTACTAACCAATGTGGATACTGTAGACACGGCCGCCACTAGAAATTTTGGGGCCCCTGACTTAACCATTGATCAGGGCCCCCCCTCCCTTTGACATGTGCAATTTTTGACCAAGTGACTAAAATGTATATGCACTTTATTCTTAAGTGTAGTCAAACTTGGAAATGTTGTAAAGGTAGTAACACACAAACACAGAAACACACAGACACACTCATACACTGAAACACACACTCACACATAAGGATTCACATATAGACACTCTAGCAGACACGCAAAGAAACACAAAATCACACTCACACAGACACTCAGCACGTGTTTACATTGACCTGACAAGTAATGAGATAGACTACAGTTTTGTCAAAAAAGGAGATTTACAAAACAAAATATGGAGTTCTGAGGATCTTTTTGTCAAGGAAGATGCCAACTAAATGATGACAACAGCATGCAGTGGCTGAAAGGAAGGGCCCTGAACTGCCTAAACAATCATTTAAAGGTTAAATGGTGGATTGGTGACTTCCGGAAAGGTCTTATTAGTCTCAAAGTTTGTGGAAAGAATGTAAATAATCATTAGTAAGGTCAAAATGTCCTAAAAAGGAACAGGCAATGGACACACACAAACTCAAACACAACATTGCACATACACCCAAGGAAACACCGACAGAGACTGCCTCAGAAAACACAAAAAGACATACACACACACACACAGAGACACCAACAGAAAACACAGAAAGACATACACACACTCTCACAGAAACATCCACAGAAAAAGCACAGACATACACACACCCTACAGAGAAAACCACAGTAAACACACAGACATAAGCACACACCCTCACAGAGACATCCACAGAAAACATAGACATACATACATACACACACCCACCCTCACAGAGACATCCACAGAAAATAGACAAAGACATACATACACACACCCTCACAGAGAAACCCATTGAAAAAGCACAAAGACATACGCACACATGCTCACAGACATCCACAGAAAATGCACAAAGACATACACACCCACCCTCACAGAGAGACCCACAGAAAAAATACATACCAACTCAGAGACACAAATAAAAGCACAAAGACATAAACACAGACACCCACAGAAACACTCACAGGAGGTAAGATTTCTGCACAATGCATCCCCTAACTCAACAGTGTATGACATGCATGATAAAAACATTGCAGACATTAAGAGATTACTTTTTAAAGAATCATATTTGTAAATGTGCAAACAAAAATAATTCTGTGAATTCAAAATTGTACATTAATGATCTGGGTAGATATCTAGATGAAGAAAAGTACTTTTGAAAGGTTGACATATGTTTGTTTTTTCCCCCCATTTTCCCCAACGAAGAGCACCATATCAAATATGGTGTACAAATATTCTCATTTGTCAGCTGTACTTATGGATTTTGAAAATGCTGTATTCTATATGATCTTGGTGGAACCATAAGCTTTGGTACTCAGTCTCATACTATTAGATCTGGTTAAATGCAGGATTTAGGCTTGTTTGTATGTATTTCAAAATTAAGTCAGCTGTAGTGTAAACTGAACAGTGTTAAGTTAACCTGTCTCATTTCAAACACTGAGCAATCTTAGACTGAGAGTATAACATTTTATGCAGATGTAAAAATCTTTGATAAAATGCCTCCTTGCATCTGGAAAGTCCTTGCATAAAGGGGCAGCAAACTGGAATGTAATTAATATATATATATTAATAAAAAAAACTCATATCTGCCAAAAGGGCACCTACCATTTGTGTATTGAGGAGGAAACATTTCTGCATGGCTTTAAATATAGAATTTCTACAGCATTTTCAAATAGTCATAAATATACTGCTGCATATTGCTAAAAAAAAGTGTTTTTATGGACACCTGGCCCCACCATACAACTACTACCCCACTGAAGTTACAATCTGAAATTGCACTAAGAAATAAAAAACATTTACTATGTAAGTCCTACCTCCTCTGCAAATGAAAGGGATCTGCCGTTTGACTCAGGCAAACACTGTACAAACTTAAGTGCCAAGTCTGTCTCACACTATGCATAGTGGTTTAGTGCACACTCATAAATCCTTTCAAATGCTAATGCTTTTCTCCTTGTAATAACATTTCCCATGCTCAATAGCACTCTGCTGTTGTACCCTCTGGTGGCTGCCAAAATTAAAAAAAATATATATATATTTTTAAATAATAGTTGTTTTTGCCTCATGGGGCTCCTGACAGGAGTCACCCATATCACCCCCTGATGGTGACCCTGAGTGTAGACAGTGACACAGATAAGTATTCTCTGTATCAAAATTGAAGAGTTTGGCCGGAAATCCTTCAAAGAACCAAACAAACAGATACACACAGGTTCAGAAAGTGCAACAGTTTATTTACAATGAAAAACAACACTGATCAGGCATCATTGCACTTGGTCAAACTAGTAAGCATTAAAGTCTACCACTGCAGTAGAAAATGGTTATATATGCAACAAATAGTGGCATATACATATACCAGCATCAACCACACAGTACATTTTTATACGACCTGATTAATAAGATGGTAACAGTCCTCCATAGGAGAGATGGCTTATCACGCTAAAAGGAACAAAAAGTCCTTATCCAAACAGAGCCTGGACACAGGATAAAGATGGTAATCCAAGGGTTAAAGATGTATTCAAATTTATTCCTGCTCCCATCCAAATGGAAATATCAGGATTAACTAGCTGGAGTATCGAGGTAAAAACGTCCTCTTTAGCTAGCGCACAGTAGTTGCAAACCAAGTTCGTGCTAATTTTTTAGCCAAAGAGCAAGTGCAGCCTAGCAGAGAGTTGCGGTAGATACGGACCGGGTATTCACATTCAGGCACTTATACGAGATCAACACAGCCACTTCCGACGTCTGTTAAGGATATCATCACCTATATTATAATCTTCCAGACTTTTAAAAACCGCTAAGGCTGTTAGTTGGTATCCGTCTGCAAGCAGGGTAATTCCACTTTGGCACACTGACAAAGATCGGGACATCCACCTCCGACATCTTTTACTACACATCTCCTCCACTTGAAGTCGTGTCACTTTGCTCCCAAGGACCTCAACTGTGTCGGGTAGGGTATCGTTGTCTTTGTTATATTCCTCCGGACTTTAGCAGACTATTAGTTTGTGTCTGTCGTTGACGTGCGTTTCGCCCCACAATGCTGAGCGAAAGCAAGGGCCTCATCAGGACTGTCAAACACCTGTGTCTCAAGGCTTTTATTGGCTCATAGTAAGAGAAAGGGGTGCGGTTACTTTAAAACATTCTTTACAATCATTGGTTATCGTAGCCAAGCCTCTCACTAAGTTACCAAATTGCAGTCTTAGAATAACAGCATGATACATTTTATTTAAAAAACTTGCCGCATCTATACAGAACCTGCGTGTATAGTTCTATAAGCATGGCCTATTTGAATAACACTAGTTTGGGCAGAAAAGATTTATTCTAAACAAACTAGTATGAAAATTTATATTTAGACTGTTAAGGGGTATTAACATGATACTTATTTGGCTTTTATTAAATTTTTAGTGGAAAGAAAGGGGGATTTTCAATTACTCCCTACACTTCACAAAGCCATATGTACACTAAAATTCAGCCCAAAAATCGCCACTATCAACCCAAAAAGGAGGCATATTCTATTCTCTCATTTAATCCATGTGGAGACACTGTGTTTAATATGTATGTCCACCTAGCTTCTTTATTTAGAAGACATTTATTCTCATCTCCACCTCTTCCATTTGTTATTCCTCTATCTATTCCCACAAATTTTAGAGATGCAGTGCTACTTCTATGTATCTCTCTGAAGTGGCGTGCTACACTCGTGTCTCTTTCATAGAGGATGTCATCCCTGTGCTCCTGCACTCTGTCCTTGAACATCCGTTTCGTTTTTCCAACATAGAACAGAGGGCAGGAGCACTGTAAGAGATAGACAACTCCCATTGTATTGCAATTTATAAAATGTCTAATATCAAATTTTTTATCTGTATTAGCAGAAAAGATTTTAGACTTAAGCATATAGGGAGCGTAGACACAGTGTCCACATGGATAATTCCCTTTAACCTGTTGATGCTTTTTAAGCCAGTTGCTTTCAACTTCTGACCTTACAAATTTTCTCTTAACTAACTTATCTTTTAGGTTAGGTGATTTTTTAGCAGTCATTAGTGGGTTTTTTCCCACTTTCTCTGCAATTTCCTCATCAAGGGTGAGACTGTGCCATTTTTGGGCCAAGAATTCTCTTATACTTTGCCATTGGCAATTATAGGTTGTAATGAACCTTAGGTTTTTTTCACTTTTTTTTCCTTTTTTTAGAATATAGGAGGTCATCCCTATTCATTTTTCTTACTTTGCTAAGGGTGTGTTTCAGTAATTTTCGTGAATATCCCCTTTCAATAAATCTTTTGCACATTAGAGCTGCATGTTGCTCAAACTTAATTTTAGAAGAACAATTTATTTTAAGTCTTCGTAGTTGACTATAAGGAATCCCCTTTTTTAGGGGTTCTGGATGGGCACTGGATGCTTCTAGAATGCTATTTGTAGCTGTATCTTTACGATAATTCTCTATAGAGATAAGGTTTCCTTCTTTTTTAATGGAAATATCCAAAAACGGCAGTTCTTTGTCACTTAGGACATATGTTAGAAAGATGTTACGATTATTTTTATTTAAATCTGAGACAAATTCATGAAGACATTTCTGTAAAAAAGTATCAAAATACAAGTAACAGGATTATAACCATATATAATACAAACATGCAACCATATATAATACAAAATAATAACACAAACTAGAGGTGATCAAGTCTAACCATCTTTGAAACTATAGCATTCTATCATCTGTTACCTCTAGCATCTGCCCATCTAAAAAGCTGCCAGATCCTCATTCATATTTAACCCCAGAGGGTAAATGGCCTTACGTTTGTGGATCCAGAAAGTCTCCCTCTCCCTAAGTCTTGTAAACCTGTTATAAAGATGTGCAATGGGAATATCTTCAATAGGTGCAATTGAATAACAGTTAGGGTCACCGTTATGTTTGGAGTGACAATGTCTAACCACACTATGCAATTCTTTATTTTTGATGATACTCCTATAGTGTTCTGACCATCTATGAATCAGCCGCCTAATAGTGCGATCTTTGTATTGGCTCCCACATTTGCAGGATAGCATATAAATCACATAGTGTGATGAGCAAGTACGTTTATTTTTAATTTGATACATTTTTCTGTCCACAGATGAATGGAAAAAAGTTTTCCCATGTTCGATATGTCTACACATTTTACAGTTTGTTACCCCACATTTATATACTCCTCTCTTCATTTTAATTTTCTTAATACCATTGTTATTAAGGGGTTGTATGTTTTTGTTCTTATGTTTATGCTTGACCATTTTGCTGGGAGCTAGAATATTTTTTAAATTAGATGCTTTCTTAAAGACTATAGTTGGCTTATCTCCAATCATTTCACCTATTACTGGATCTTGTTTAAGGATCCTCCAATGTTGATTAATTGCTTGGCGGATTAATTTGTGATTGGTTTTGAAATGAGTGATAAATCCTAATTCTTTAGTGGGCTGATTCTCAGTTTTATCTTTCTTACTTACAAAATATTATTTTCTATTAACATTTTTTGCTCGCTGGTAGCCTTCCTCAATCATTATTGGGGGATAGTTATTTTCTAAAAATCTAAACTCTGTTTTTCATAGTCCTCAATAGTGCTACAATTTCTCAGAAGTCTTCTGAATTGCTCATATGGGACAATTCTTTCTCACTGATGGCAATGGTTGTTAAAGAATTCAAGATAACTGTTACAGTCGACTGTTTTAAAGTGGGTGGAACTATCTATTTTTCCTATAGTATTGAAACGTAAAAAAAGAAATACCACAGATTCCTCATGGATACAGCTAGTAAAAATAAGGCCTCTATTGTTATGGTTCAAATGGGAAATTACATTTTCTGACAATTCTTTGGACCCCTTCCAAAGAAATATAAGGTCATCTATATATTTGCCATAGAATATCAGGTTTGGCCCATATATGAATTGATAAATTTATTGCTTGAACCCTATATCCAGATGATATTGCACCATTGGGCGCCTCTTTGATTTTTTATCTTCTAGGACATTGTTCTCATTATCCCATTCCATTGGCGCGTGCAGCCTGATATCCTGGATTATGAATACTCCATCATATGATGTTCAATTGTTTGGACTTTGAGTGAATATTGTTTGATGATTCACATGCATGTATATTAGTCCACCACTGAATTAGTACTAATTTTATTTGTGTGCACACCTCTGTCACGATATCGTTAATCAATATTATGATTTCTTTCTGTGAATCAATAGTGCTTTTAATTGTGGCATATTACAAGTTGAACATAATATTTTAGCTTTTGGGTGAAAGTCTAGGGCACAATAAGATCTGCATGTCAGATAGCGAGATGTGCTAAGCCAAAACTAAAATAGTGGACGCCTTCACTTTCTTTTTAACTATGGGTATTGAAATATACGTTTAAATCAATACACACATACATATGTATACTCTAATACAAATATATTCATACATTCATACACCAATATGTATATATATATATATATATATATATATATATATATATATATATATATATATATATATATATATATATATATATATATACTGTGTATATATATATATATATATATATATATATATATATATATATATATATAAAGCACATACAAATTCACAGCCCTTCCCAGTCCAGTACCTTGTCATATACAATATCCATTTAAATCTGTATTAAGGCTTTTTTTTGAGTAATAAACCTTGATGTTCCATTTAATATGTATAAATATGAGTGAAATTCTTTATCAGAATATATTTTGCATGCATTTTCATACTTCAAGTCTCCACAAAAGCTACATTTTCCAGCGACAATAGCGCATCCTACGCTATCCATTCAAAGTATAGACCACGTACTACATTAAGAGTCTCTGGTAAACATTTTTCCACCACTGGTAATTCTAGATTGTGTTCTATTATTTGCATAAGGTCACACTTAGGATTATGCGCTACTGATTAAGCTCCACTTGTAATCTAGCCTAATAGTGCTAATATTTATGTGTTCTACTTGTAATCTAAGCAAAGGCAAGGAAAAGTAGTTGTACTTTGACCATGTGTAGACAAAGATTGCCAAGCCAGGCACCGGGACTTAGGTCGATAAACACCCCCCCAGAGAACAGTACATATGAGCCAATATAAGAGGTGTACCTTGTGCACTGAAGGGAGAAATCCTGTATATATGCGGAACGATATCCGATGACAGCGTGTCTGCCGACTTCTCTTACTTCCGCCTCTATGCAAAACCCGGTCTGCAGCTCAATGAACGTCACCGCGTGACGTCAGGAGGGGGTGTGTATGTAGGCAAACTGTATATTCACCCGGCCCAGCGGTTATGAGGAGTGTTAGCCTGGACTCGAAAGCTGGTCAAATCATCACAGAAGAAGAAGGATGGAGTCCCAGGTTATAATAAAACAAATTCTTTTATTCGATTCTTTTAAAAGTAGAAGTGAGACGCAGCTCACACAGACACAACATCAGCCAGAAGGTGAGTGGAGAGATGAGCGTAGCACCAGTGGCTTACATGTTTCGGCGAAATGCCGTAATCATAGCCTAAGGTGCTATACCTGTGCAGTGTTTAAAAAGGAGGTGTGAAGTGATTCAATTGGCTAAAAACACTTTCAAAGAAAAAACAACAAACGCCCATTTCAACACATTTAGCATGAACATAAAAGTTAACCCTATACATGTCAGAATATATTTTAGAGCAAGGGGGTAGGTAAAAGAAAGCAGACATATATGATGTATAAGTAAGGAGAAAAGGATATGAAAAGAAGAGAGAAAGTGAAAAATCAGCAAATGGATAGAGGGAACAGAGAAGCGGCAATATTGGACACTTAAAGTGTTCACATAGAAAAAAGTATATAGTCACAATATATGTAAGATAGTATACAAGATACTAACTGTTATTAAATAATTGCCAAATAGACAAAGCGTGGACATAAGCGATAATATCGATATAATGATTTAAACACGCAATGTCGCTATGCAAAAGAAAAGAAGAGAGAAAGGGAAAAATAGAGAATAGAAAGGGGGGGGGGGGGGAAGGGGGAAAATGAAAGAGGAGAGAAAGAAAGAGGAAAGAATAAAGAGACTGAAAAGAAGAAAGAGGGAAAAATAGTGGGGGCTAATGAATACACATATAGCACATAAGAGTATATGTGTATGATACCGCATACACCCTATACAAATTATGGTGCTGTATATAATCTAATAAAGACAGAAAGAAAAATGTAGTGTACACAAACTGTAATGCTATATTTTAGTATATATATAGTATATTAGATTAAAGGTTATGTCAGAAGAATATAAAGGAACCACAGCAGATTCTAAGTATAGATGAATTGCAGCTATGAATCACACTATATGAGACATATGGTACATGCGATATGAGCACTATAAACATGAATTAAATGAACAGCAATATATTGAAGAATAAAAAGTACATTGAGTATACATGTATTAACAATTAGTCCCTAATGAAAATTGTCAGGGTTAAGGACTACGGACATATGTACTTGAATATGAATAGGACAGTAGAGGAAGATTGATTTGTCAAAATATATATTATAAATTGACCTATACATTGACATATAGACATCTACTCCCAAAAGTTGATCAAATCAAATTTGGAGTTAAGCCCTTGAGGAAGTCTGGTTTTTAATTGAAAAATCCAAAAGGTTTCACGTTTCGCTAGAACTTTGTCTATATCTCCCCCTCTCATAGGGACTTTGGCTTTTTCAATGGCTGCCCATCTAAACGAATTAAGGCAACAGTTATGTTTAGTGGCAAAATGTTGCACTAAAGGAGTTGTAGCCGTACCCCTAGTCAGGGAGGAGATATGTTCCTTACACACCCCCTCCTGACGTCACGCGGTGACGTTCATTGAGCTGCAGACCGGGTTTTGCATAGAGGCGGAAGTAAGAGAAGTCGGCAGACACGCTGTCATCGGATATCGTTCCGCATATATACAGGATTTCTCCCTTCAGTGCACAAGGTACACCTCTTATATTGGCTCATATGTACTGTTCTCTGGGGGGGTGTTTATCGACCTAAGTCCCGGTGCCTGGCTTGGCAATCTTTGTCTACACATGGTCAAAGTACAACTACTTTTCCTTGCCTTTGCTTATTTATGGGTATTAACTGGTGATACCCAGGTTGTTACTTCAAGCCTTATGTGTGATTAATACCAGCGGTTACACTCCTCTATCTATTTGATGGACATCTGTACACTGAGACACTAATTTGAGGAGTTCTCAATTTCTCCCTTGTTCCATATAACATAGAACATGGAAGGCACCACTCAGCCACAGTTTTATTCCCTCATGTCAGCTTCAGCAAGGGTGCATACAGAGACTGAATGTGCTAAGATATTTTCTGATGATCAAGGGACTTTATCCTTATCTACATTGTTTGAATCCCTGGAAAATCTCCTATTTAAGGAAATCAAAGCACAATGGGACATTTGGACATTCCAATCCTATATAAAAGCCAAAATGATCCCAAGGGGTCTGCGCATTTTAAAGTTTCCTACTTTTGAAGTTGATATAAATGATAAAGATTTTGTGAATGCATGGAATAATGTACTAACAGATTGTTCATTACAGCTTATGCAATTATTAATACAAATCAGAACACAACATCTTAACGACATCAAAAGTGAGATAGATACATTACAACTTGAACTTAACAAACGCAGTACAGACCCTGACTTCTCTAGATTTGATGCTATTTTACAAACATCTTTAGCTAAGGGTAAACAAGTGATAATGGAAAACAAACATGTTAAATTTATTAGGGACAAAACTGACTACTCTAAAGATTCGGTTTACCTTTGGAATAAGAAACAACGTAGGGAATATAGACGCAATACACCTAAATCCAATAAACAGAAAAATAAACGCAGAAATCGCAATAGACACCACAAATCTGTAACTTTTACAGACAGCGATACAGATAGATCAGACAAATCGTCTGATGAAAATCTCTCTGCTAGTGAGGAAGAGGTAGATATATTAACACGAACTAATACTATAACCAATCAACAGCCAAGTACTATACTAAAAACAGCTCCTTCACATACTTCTCTTATCAATGGTACCGTACAGGGCACAAACCCTATAGACAAAAAACAAATGGGTGCATCCAACACTAAATATGTTGCGACCAATACAAATACAGGCATTCATTCATATACTCCTTACACACATATGAGTACTAATGATAATGTGTGTGATCAATCAACCTTGGAACAGGTTTTTCCCTTAGGGCAGATGCCACAGGGGATAGGGGTTTCACGACACTCCAATCTACAAAACCAAGACAGGTACCCAGTGAGAGGCAATCGCACTCAAACGAAATACAAGTAGATTCAATTATCAATCTATCTTCCCTTCAGCTTAACAAAGATCAGCTAGAATTGCTTGGCTTAGGATTAGGTTTTGCCCCTACAACTAAGTTTGACCTATTTCAGACAATGATAGATGTTAATCGTCTCATCAGAAATATCACTTTAAAAAAGCATTTTACATCCAACACCTCTGAATGCATTTCTTACAATGACAACACAGTTTTCAATTCACACATTACGGAGTCCTTTACTGAGGCCTGTGATGTTCTTAATTTAGAACACCTATACTCTGAATCTTCTTCAAGTCAGGGCACCATCAACAATGCTTCCACCTTTAAGGATAAGTCTAAATTCTATCCCATCCAGTCCAGAGGACAAATTATAGAGACTTTTCACTCTCGGGTGGAACGAGATCTACAGATTCTCAATGATAATTCTACAGGTTACACCCACAATTTGCCTATCAGACTAAAAAAGGCTATGAGTACACTACAAAATAACACTAATATTGTCATACGCCCGGCTGATAAAGGTGGCAGCATTGTTGTTCTAAATAGATCGGACTATGTGGCAGAAGCCCATCGCCAATTGAATAATCCTCAAGAGTACACTCCCCTTACGACAAATCCAACAGCTAGATTTAAAAAGGATCTTCTTGGAATTTTGGATGACGGTGTTGAACATGGGTTTCTTAATGAGCAAACTGCTTCATTCTTATATGTTCAACATCCTAAGATACCCATGTTCCACCTTTTTCCAAAAGTCCACAAATCCCTTATTAATGTTAAGGGTCGCCCCATTGTTAGTGGGGTTGATTCCCTACTAGAAAGACTTTCATCCTGGCTTGATAGTATTCTACAGCCTTTGGTGAACACCTTACCATCCTTTACCAAGGACACAAAACATATTATCAACTTATTGGCTAAACACAAGTGGAATGACAACTTTGTATGGGTGACAATAGATGCAGTCTCCCTGTATTCTTCCATACCCCACACAGAAGGTATCATGGCTATAAAATTCTTCTTAGCTAATTATACAGAGTACACTGAGGACTTTCAAAACTTCATAATTCGTGTATTGGAATTTTTACTCACTCACAATTTCTTTTGTTTTGAGTCCAATTTCTATCTTCAGAAAAGGGGTACAGCTATGGGGGCAAAATTTGCCCCCTCATATGCTAATCTCTACTTAGGCTTTTGGGAGATTTATTACATCTATGGAGACATCAATCCCTACAGGTCCTCTATATATTTTTATAAAAGATATATAGATGACCTGCTATGTATTTGGTCAGGTCCTTCAGAAGATGTGCCCAAATTCATTTCCTGGCTGAATCAGAATGAGTTGAACCTCAGTTTTACTTTCACCTCTGATCCAGTCAATATAGATTATCTTGATCTCACACTTACTGGTAACTGTAATGGCACCATTTCCACCAAGGTCTTCCGTAAACCAATATCAGGCAATACACTTTTACATGCTACATCTTGTCATCCCACAAATACTGCTTTTGCTGTGGCCAAAGGCCAATTTATGCGCATTAAAAGAAATTGTAGTAGGGAGGAAGATTTTGAACATGAAGCTAACCTATTGGAAAACAGACTAAAATTGCGAAAATATCCTAAAAGACAAATAAAACAGGCAAGACAACAAGTTAACCTCATCCCCAGAGAGTCAATGCTACTTGATAAATACAAGAATACAACAAGCAATTTTCAGGGTATTCACTTTGTCACAGAGTACAGTGCTCAATACACCGAGGTCTGCAACATTATCAAAAGACATTTTCCTCTTCTAATTGCAGACGATAAGCTCACAGATGTAGTGAAAAATGGCATTAGATGCTCTTACAAAAAATGTGCCACTTTGGCTTCAATTCTATCACCTACACAACTTAGATCTACAACACAACCTAGTAGCTCTTGGTTGAGACATCAGGGCATGTATAGATGTGGTCATAAAAAGTGCAAGCCATGTGACTATGCTCAAATTACGACAGAATTTAGATCCACTGTAACTGGGACCATCTATCCTATAAAATCCTGTCTAAACTGTACCAGCACCAATGTCATATATCTTGTCACTTGCATCCTTTGCAATATTCAATATGTTGGTCTCACGTCTAGGGACGTTAACTCTAGAATAAGAGAACATATCTCCTCCCTGACTAGGGGTACGGCTACAACTCCTTTAGTGCAACATTTTGCCACTAAACATAACTGTTGCCTTAATTCGTTTAGATGGGCAGCCATTGAAAAAGCCAAAGTCCCTATGAGAGGGGGAGATATAGACAAAGTTCTAGCGAAACGTGAAACCTTTTGGATTTTTCAATTAAAAACCAGACTTCCTCAAGGGCTTAACTCCAAATTTGATTTGATCAACTTTTGGGAGTAGATGTCTATATGTCAATGTATAGGTCAATTTATAATATATATTTTGACAAATCAATCTTCCTCTACTGTCCTATTCATATTCAAGTACATATGTCCGTAGTCCTTAACCCTGACAATTTTCATTAGGGACTAATTGTTAATACATGTATACTCAATGTACTTTTTATTCTTCAATATATTGCTGTTCATTTAATTCATGTTTATAGTGCTCATATCGCATGTACCATATGTCTCATATAGTGTGATTCATAGCTGCAATTCATCTATACTTAGAATCTGCTGTGGTTCCTTTATATTCTTCTGACATAACCTTTAATCTAATATACTATATATATACTAAAATATAGCATTACAGTTTGTGTACACTACATTTTTCTTTCTGTCTTTATTAGATTATATACAGCACCATAATTTGTATAGGGTGTATGCGGTATCATACACATATACTCTTATGTGCTATATGTGTATTCATTAGCCCCCACTATTTTTCCCTCTTTCTTCTTTTCAGTCTCTTTATTCTTTCCTCTTTCTTTCTCTCCTCTTTCATTTTCCCCCTTCCCCCCCCCCCCCCCCTTTCTATTCTCTATTTTTCCCTTTCTCTCTTCTTTTCTTTTGCATAGCGACATTGCGTGTTTAAATCATTATATCGATATTATCGCTTATGTCCACGCTTTGTCTATTTGGCAATTATTTAATAACAGTTAGTATCTTGTATACTATCTTACATATATTGTGACTATATACTTTTTTCTATGTGAACACTTTAAGTGTCCAATATTGCCGCTTCTCTGTTCCCTCTATCCATTTGCTGATTTTTCACTTTCTCTCTTCTTTTCATATCCTTTTCTCCTTACTTATACATCATATATGTCTGCTTTCTTTTACCTACCCCCTTGCTCTAAAATATATTCTGACATGTATAGGGTTAACTTTTATGTTCATGCTAAATGTGTTGAAATGGGCGTTTGTTGTTTTTTCTTTGAAAGTGTTTTTAGCCAATTGAATCACTTCACACCTCCTTTTTAAACACTGCACAGGTATAGCACCTTAGGCTATGATTACGGCATTTCGCCGAAACATGTAAGCCACTGGTGCTACGCTCATCTCTCCACTCACCTTCTGGCTGATGTTGTGTCTGTGTGAGCTGCGTCTCACTTCTACTTTTAAAAGAATCGAATAAAAGAATTTGTTTTATTATAACCTGGGACTCCATCCTTCTTCTTCTGTGATGATTCTACTTGTAATCTAGCCCAATAGTGCTAATATTATTGTGCTCCACTTGTAATCTAGCCCTATAGTGCTAATATGCTCCACTTGTAATCAAGCCCTATAGTGCTAATATTATTGTGCTCCACTTGTAATCTAGTCCTATAGTGCTAATATTTTTGTGCTCCACTTGTAATCTAGCCCTATAGTGCTAATATTTTTGTGTTCCACTTGTAATCTAGGCCTTAGTAATGACTTCATTGTGTTAATGTAAGGGGTTTCCTGACAGTTCCCTAGTGTCTGGTTTTATGTCATTTAGCAGGAGTCTTTAACTGTCATGTTCAGAGATCAATAAAGTTTCTTTGCTGGGAGCATAATTGTACAAAAGCACCAATAAACAATGCTTATGAAAACTGTATTCTACTTACCAATGTGTTATCATGTAATGCACCACACACAGGTTATTTTTGATAACAAAATACTGGAAAATCATTTGCAGACAACCACAATACAGAGCTACTCAGACAAGTACAACAGGCCTTAGTTGTGTTTCTTGCTACACAGTATTTCTGAACTGTCATTAATAGTGATGTCGCGAACATAAAATTTTGCATTCGCAAACCGCGAACCGCAAACCGGGCGAACCGGGCGAACCGCCATTGACTTCAATAGGCAGGCGAATTTGAAAACCCACAGGGACTCTTTCTGGCCACAATAGTGATGGAAAAGTTGTTTCAAGGGGACTGTGGCATGCCGGAGGGGGATCCATAGCAAAACTCCCACGGAAAATTACATAGTTGATGCATAGTCTGGTTTTAATCCATAAAGGGCATAAATCACCTAACATTCCTGAATTTGTTTGGAATAACGTGCTTTAAAACATCAGGTATGATGTTGTATCGATCAGGTATTGTAAGGGTTACGCCCGCTTCACAGTGACAGACCAAACTCCCCGTTTAATGCACCGCAAACAACCGCAAACAGTCCATTTGCACAACCGTAAACTCCCCATTTGCACAAGGTTGGATACCAAGCTAGCCATGTCCCGTTCCTTGTCCTCACTGATGTCATTGAATGTCTCTTCCTCCACCCAGCCATGTACAACACCAAGGGTCCCCGAAAGGTGACAACAAGCCCCCTGGGACGCCTGCTGTGTTTGGTCTTCCACCTCCTCAAAGCCACCTTCCTCCTCTGACTCCTCTTCTTCAGACTCCTCTCTCTGCGTTGCCTCTCTCTGTGTTATTATAAGGTGTGTTAAGTAGTACTATTCCTATCAGTTTAATCCCTGTTACGTCCCCTATCAGGGGACGTGTATATGGCATGGATTTTAGGAACCGGGAGATGGAAAAAGATGCTTGGTCGGTCCTCCTACTTCAAATTTGGGGCACTGCGCGTGCAATCTACTGTGCCACCAGATATGAGTGGTGTGTTAAGTGGTACTATTCTTATCATTTTAATCCCTGTTACGTCCCCTATCAGGGGACGTGTATATGGCATGGATTTTAGGAACCGGGAGATGGAAAAAGATGCTTGGTCGGTCCTCCTACTTCAAATTTGGGGCACTGCGCGTGCAATCTACTGTGCCACCAGATAGGAGTGGTGTGTTAAGTAGTACTATTCCTATCAGTTTAATCCCTGTTATGTGCCTTTTTTATTGGTTTGGTTTTTGAAGCCACAGTGCTGCACCAGAGGCCAGAAAAATTAGGCATGTACACATGCCTGAAAAATTAGGTATTGTTGCAGCCGCTGCTACAATTGTTATTGTTGCAGCCGCTGCAGGTGCCAGAAAAATTGATGTTTGTTTCCCAGGCAGAAAGTGCCCTAAAACATTTTGGCTTGAACCCTAGTTGTTGGCGGATAAGTCACGCAAGTCATCCAGCATTCAGAGATAAAATACACCAGCGTGTGGACCATTTTTAGCCCAAGGCAGCTCATCTCATCAGGCCTTTTTTAGTCGAATGTATCGCCCAATGTCAGTCCCTTCGGGATCCATCCCTCATTCATCTTAATAAAGGTGAGGTAATCTAGACTTTTTTGACCTAGGCGACTTCTCTTCTCAGTGACAATACCTCCTGCTGCACTGAAGGTCCTTTCTGACAGGACACTTGAAGCGGGGCAGGCCAGAAGTTCTATCGCAAATTGGGATAGCTCAGGCCACAGGTCAAGCCTGCACACCCAGTAGTCAAGGGGTTCATCGCTCCTCAGAGTGTCGAGATCTGCAGTTAAGGTGAGGTAGTCTGCTACCTGTCGGTCGAGTTGTTCTCTGAGGGTGGACCCCGAAGGGCTGTGGCGATGCATAGGACTTAAAAAGCTCTGCATGTCCTCCATCATCAACACGTCTGTAAAGCGTCCTGTCCTTGCCGGTGTGGTCATGGGAGGAGGAGGATTACTTTCACCTCTTCCCCTGTTAGATTCCCGTTGTGCTGTGACATCACCCTTATAAGCTGTGTAAAGCATACTTTTTAATTTCTTTTGGAACTGCTGCTTCCTTTCCGACTTGCGGTAATTCGGTAACATTTCAGGCACTTTATGCTTATACCGGGGGTCTAGTAGCGTGGACACCCAGTACAGGTCGTTCTCCTTCAGCTTTTTATACGAGGGTCCCTCAACAGGCACGACAGCATGAAAAACCCCATTTACACAAGGTTGGATGCTGAGCTACTCATGTCCTGTTCCTCATCCTTAGTGATCTCACTGAAGGTATCTTCTATCCCCCCAGCCACGTACAACACCACGGGTACCAGATAGGTGACAACGAGCACCCTGAGATGCCTGTTGTGGTTGGTCTTCCTCCTCCTCCTCCTCAAAGCCACATTCCTCCTCTGACTCCTCTTCCTCACAATCCTCTTCCAGCGTTGCCGCTGGTCCAGCAAGCGATGCTGATAAGGCTGTTTCTGGTGGTGATAGTGACCACAACTCTTCCTCTTCACGCTCATCTACGGCCTGATCCAGCACTCTTTGCAGGACACGCTCCAGGAAGAAAAGAAATGGTATGATGTCGCTGATGGTGCCTTCGGTGCGACTGACTAGGTTTGTCACCTCCTCAAAAGGACGCATGAGCCTACAGGCATTGCGCATGAGCGTCCAGTAACGTGCCAAAAAAATTCCCAGCTCCGCAGAGGCTGTCCTTGTTGGAGCAGGTGGTCGAACATTAGGAGTGTTGAATTCCAAAGTGTCGGGCTGTCGCAAATCAAGCGCCTCACTGACAGGTTGTTTCGCCGCTGGATATCTGAAAAGTGCGCCATGGCCGTGTAGGAACGCCTGAAATGGCCACACACCTTCCTGGCCTGCTTCAGGACGTCCTGTAAGCCTGGGTACTTATGCACAAAGCGTTGTACGATCAGATTACACACATGTGCCATGCATGGCACATGTGTCAACATGCCCAAATTCAATGCCGCCACCAAATTTCTTCCGTTGTCACTAACCACTTTGCCGATCTCCAGTTGGTGAGGAGTCAGCCACTGATCCACCTGTGCTTTCAGGGCGGACAGGAGTGCTGGTCCGGTGTGACTCTCTGCTTTCAGGCAAGTCAACCCCAAGACGGCGTGGCACTGCCGTATCCGGGATGTGGAATAGTACCTGGGGAGCTGGGGGGGGGGGGGTGCCGTTGATGTGGAGCAAGACGCAGCAGCAGAAGAGGACTCAGCCGAGGAGGTTATGGAAGAGGATGGAGTAGGAGGAGTAGAGGAGGTGGCAGCAGGCCTGCCTGCAAGTCGTGGCGGTGTCACCAACTCCTCTGCAGAGCCATGTTTGGCAGCCATCAGTAGGTTTACCCAATGCGCAGTGTAGGTGATATACCTGCCCTGACCATGCTTTGCAGACCAGGTATCAGTGGTCAGATGGACCCTTGCCCTACCCCCACCTCACAAAAAGTATCACATTCACTATATGGCCAAACAAAAATGATTTCCTATTCCTTATGTTATTTGCCCTTGCAAATGATGTAGAATCTAACCCTGGTCCCCTAACAAATTCCATTCCTAGCCTTCCAGCTAAAAAAGGCGTCTCTTTTGTGCACAGTAATATCCGCAGCTTACTACCAAAAATTGATGCACTGCAAGCTTGGTGTTTACAATAAAAGCCCAAAATCATTGTGATCTCTGAATCGTGGCTAACCACAAAAAATACCTGACTCTGCCATTGAAATACATGGATATTCATGCCATAGAAATGATAGAGCAAAGAGAGGAGGCGGCATTGTAATTTATGTTGACAATTCCACAAAGTACACCCCCTTACAAAAATCTAGCTCTCCTGCCACCTTTGATTTCCATTCTGGCATAATTGAGATCCCATGCACTAAATCAATAATTGTTGCAGGGATCTACCGCCCACCTAGCTCCCCTGTACATTCCCTTTCTGACATAGCACATCTCCTTAGTGAAACCATAGCTCAAAACCCAAAAAGTGAAATTTTGGTTTTTGGAGATTTTAATATTGATTGGCTGAATCAAAAAAATAATAGTTGTCGCTCGCTGTTTAAATCTTTGCAGCTAACGCAATTAATCTCCTCCCCAACTCGCATAAACATCAAAAGCCATAATCACGCCCTGCTTGACTGGATTCTCTCCACTTCTCCCGACCGAATCAAGGAGGCAGGTGTTCTCCCTAACAATTTCAGTGACCACTGCCTAGTGTACTGTGTGCGCAAAATAAAGGCAACTAAATCCTCTCCCAAGGTTAAAATCACCAGGTCCTTCAAAAAATGTAATCTTCGATCATTTCTAAATGACATCAAGAACCTCCCCTGGCACAGATTAAACCTAATCCCAGATCTAGATTCTGCAGTTGAATTCTTCCAGTCTTAACTCCTACAAGTTTGGAATTTGCATGCCCCGCTGCGTAAGGTGAGAGTAAAAGGAGCACACTTAAATTGGATCACAGCTGACCTCATTCAAATGTACCAGTTTTGGGATTCATTGTGGTCAAAGTTCAAGCATACAGGCTCTATGAACGATCACTGTGGTGAAATATATGCACTAAACAAACAAAATTGGCCAAGGCCCAATATTTCTGTGAAAATCTGAACAATAACATATCAAACCCTAGAAAGTTTTGGAAACTCATAAACAACTTACAAAATCCATCAATCCACTCCCAACCCCCCACTGTCAATGTGGACAACCAAACCCTGCAACTACCCTTAGAAGTAGCAAATGCCTTTAATAGTCATTTTGTCGGATGCTCCACCACCATGATTGACAAACTAATAAATGACACGCATCCTGAAACTACAAATGTGGATCAGGCCCCACTAAATTAGCAAAGACCCAATATAGAGAAGTTAAATTTTAGACCTGTACCCATCAATGTCGTTAAGAAACACCTTAATAATCTAAAAATGAAAAAACGGCAATTGCTAAACCCGTCACAACCCTAATTAACGAATCCTTGGTGTCTGGATACATACCCAAACTTTGTAAAACTGCAAGAGTAGTGCCTATCCATAAAAGTGGGGAGTTAACCTTGGTTTCTAATTATCGTCCTATATCTTTGCTCTCAGTATTGTCAAAAATTTTAGAAAAATGCGTCCATACGCAACTACTAATGTCTGCAAATCCTCAACTGTACACATGTACGCAGACGACATGGTAATCTATGCAAACAATTCCGATCTGCCGCAGCTTGAAGCAGTGCTCCAAGACCAATTCACAGAGGTAGAAAAGTGGATCTCAAAAAAACAAACTCTTCCTAAACACTGACAAAACTGTCACAATGATCTTTGGAACAGGACCTAAATTACACAAATTACAAAATTCCCATCTACGCATCAAAACAAAATCCAATTGCACGCTGACCGCAGTCCACTCTCTCAAATACTTTGGTATGTTGTTAGACCCCAATCTATCTTTTGGCCTTCACATAGAAAAAATTGCATCTAAACTTTATCCAAAACTAGGTGCCCTGTACAGTAAAGGAAAAGATTGTACAGCAAATGCTGATGCTTATCATGGATTACGGGGACGTAGTTTATGCACCTGCACCGCAAACTCACCTTAATAAACTTAATACATTGTATAACTCGTTCTGCCGCTTTGTGCTACAATGTAACTACAGGACCCACCATTGTGACATGCTAAAAGAACTAAACTGGCTGTCGCTGGAATCCAGACGCTCCCTCCAACTTTCCTGCCTTGTGTTTAAGAGCCTCTCTTGGAAGCTCCAACCCTACCTGAGCAGAATGCTCTCCCCAGCTATTCCCACCTCCTATTACCTCCGATCCAATACCAGCACATTATTTAGCTTGCCTCAATACAAAAAGAAAGCAGCTCAATCCTCCTTTTCCTACAGAGCGCCACAATTATGGAATGACCTCCCTCATACTTTCAAACCTTCCCCAAGCCTAATATGCTTTGAGAGATACCTCTCTACATATCTCAAAACAGAATGCACCTGTCATGGTTGATTAAATATTTCCTACCTGTTCTATGTTACATTTTTTGCATATATTGTGTATTATTGTTTTTGTATTTTATTGTACCCTATTGTATCAATGCAATGTCTTGTGGACCCAGGACATACTTGAAAATGAGAGAAATCTCAATGTATCCTTCCTGGTAAAATATTAAATATACATATATATATACAAAAAAGTTGAAGTCATTTGAAAAGGCACTCCATAAAATATAGCAGCCTCCAGGGTGCACTTAAAAGTAATCCAATATCCATATGTAGAAAAAAGGCACTCACTGAAAAAGTTAAGACTTAGCTTTTAATAAATAATTAAATTAAAAGTGCATGACGTTTTGGAGGCATTCCACCTCCTTTTTCAAATGCATGATACAAACATTTTGAAAAATACAAAAAGCAGTATGCAGAATACATTACCCCTTCACCTTAAATAGCCCCAAATAGCTCCTGACAACGCCGAGCCGCGTCCGCGGCCCGCATGCTGCATATCCGGAAATTGCGTAACCGGAAGTTGCGTCATCAACGTGTATCACGTGATGACGTCTGTTGCCATAGTGACATCGGTTGTTGTCTTACGGTTACGCAATTTCCGGATATGCAGCATGCAGGCCGCGGACGCGGCTCTGCGTTGTCAGGAGCTATTTGGGGCTATTTAAGGTGAAGGAGTAATGTATTCTGCATACTGCTTTTTGTATTTTTCAAAATGTTTGTATCATGCATTTGAAAAAGGAGGTGGAATGCCTCCGAAACGTCATGCACTTTTAATTTAATTATTTATTAAAAGCTAAGTCTTAACTTTTTCAGTGAGTGCCTTTTTTCTACATATGGATATATATATAATTTCTTCAAGTTTAGCACTCTCAATTACAGTCCGGGGTGCACAGCATCAATGTTAAATAATGCAGGAAAAAAGCAGGCACTCTCCGTTTAAATCCACAAACTTTTCTTTACTGTGTATCAAGTGACGTTTCGGGGTTTCACCCCCGTCCTCAGACTTACATAAAATGTGCACAAATCATCCCAATACTTATACCCTTATCCAAAACCATTTGCATAGATAATCTAATTAATTACATTCATTAGCGCATTTAACATATTTAGCATATTCACCTAGTGTCCATACGGCCTCTAGCGGTGTTTACCCGGCGCTCCCATTACGTCATCCTGAATGAGACGCCGCACGTTGTCAGGTTCCACCACCGGAAGCCGCCAATCACCTACCGTTGTCAACCCTAGCGTGCTTGCGTCATTGCAGACGTCGCCTGTAGCTAGGGCGTCTGTTAACAGTGATCGCATCTTCGCCTAGTGACCCTGTATACCATAAAACAAAACACAACAAATATATTATATATTCTATCATCTATCTAATTAAAAACAACTAACAGTATGTCATTCTCCTTTACTCATATTGCTATGCTTGCAACCTATTAAACTTAGATTACTGATAGTAATGCTCCTCATTATATGGGCCTATAATCCAATATTATATCTTATTATCTATCATTAGGGTCTCTTACACCCTGTCATGCCAATAGAGGAAAGATGATTTGTGCACATTTTATGTAAGTCTGAGGACGGGGGTGAAACCCTGAAACGTCACTTGATACACAGTAAAGAAAAGTTTGTGGATTTAAACGGAGAGTGCCTGCTTTTTTCCTGCATTATATATATATATATATATCTATATATATATCTATCTATATATATATATATATATATATATATATATATATATATATATATATATATATATATATATATATATATATATATATATATATATATATGTTTTCTGTTTGTTTTTTTAAAAAAAAGCAAAAAGCAAAAGCCCAAACTGAAGACTTGCCTAGTAAGGAAGAGTTACCACTAGATGTCAGCATATTACCAAATGATAAGCTTTTAAAATGGAACACTTTCAGCTACAAAGAATTGCACTATATAAAGGTTTCTCAACTCCAGTCCTTGTGAATCCCAGATACATCAAATAAAATTGCAGTTTAGTCAGTTACAATCTATTTATTATATAAATACTACCAGCAAGTTGCAACTGTATATTTTATATATATATATATATATATATATATATATATATATATATATATATATATATATATATATATATATATATATATATATATAAAGGTAGCCCTCAGTTTACGCCGGGGTTAGGTTCCAGAAGGAATGGTTGTAAATCGAAACCGTTGTAAATTGAAACCCAGTTTATAATGTAAGTCAATAGGAAGTGAGGGAGATAGGTTCCAGGCCCCTCTCAAAATTGTCATAGGTAACACCTAATACATTATTTTAAAAAGCTTTGAAATGAAGACTTTAAATGCTAAACAGCATTATAAACCTAATAAAATAATCACACAACACAGAATAAACAAAAACATTTGCTAAACAGCATTATAAACCTAATAAAATAATCACACAACACAAACTTCACTTTCAGTTTTCTGCAAACAGTTCTTTCTATGCATTCCAATCTGGACTGATTTATAGACAGGAAGATCTTGTTCCTTTGAAATCTGCTCGATAGCTCAGGTCTGGATAAACTG
Organism: Bombina bombina; assembly: GCF_027579735.1. NCBI lineage: Eukaryota > Metazoa > Chordata > Amphibia > Anura > Bombinatoridae > Bombina > Bombina bombina. Next base: position 941,233,299 of record NC_069503.1, read on the forward strand.
ATTAATTTCAGCTTGCTTGGCTTTGCTGCAACACAAGCGGACAGCTCCACCTACTGGCTATTTTAATAAATGCACTGCTTCTCAATGCTTTTTAATAGCAGCCACATGACTGGAAAAAAGGTTGTTATTCTGAAACGGTGTAAATTGAACCTTTGTAAAACAAGGGACACCTGTGTATATATATATATATATATATATATATATATATACTGTATATATTGTATATATATTCAACCTCAGCAAAAGTTTCTGATAGTTATTACTTTCTAGTATAGCTCTATCACTTATGATATACTAATATTTGAAAAGAAAAAATGGAATACCAATAATGTGGACATTTTAGGTTAAATACACGATCTGCTTGAATTTTTGATTACTGAGAGATGATGTCAGATGTTGCTTAGATACAAGTTAATCACAGAGGTAAAAAGTATATTAATATAACTGTGTTGGTTGTGCAAAACTGGGGAACGGGTAATAAAGGCATTATCTATCTTTTTAAACAACAAAAATTCCGGCTTTTTCAAATAAAGATAGTAAGAGAACAAAGAAAATTTGGTAATAGGAGTAAATTAGAAAGTTGCTTAAAATTGCATGCTCTATTTGAATCATAGAAGAAAACATTTGGGTTTAGTATCCCTTTAAATAGAAGCATGTTTTTCATTATACTTCCATTAGCAAAAATACTTCTAGTAAAAGGTATTATTGCTTTTCAGTAGCTTACGCACACTTGCTGTGAGTGCCCCTTGCACCAGCATTCAAATACCACATGTTCTCAGAGAGTCCGAAGTGGCTTGTATAACATAAATTGTCTTCACTGATGCAGTACACACGACTGACAGCTCTCTGAGCACGCAACACCTATTCTCTAAGTCACATGAAGGATATGTATGTATGCCACTGAAACAGCAATAACATTTCGGGGCTAGCATGCCTCTTCCTCAGACCAATCAGAAATTAATACAAAGCAAACATATGCATACAAAGAGAGAAGCGCTCTACAGGGAATGAACAGCAGTTCAGTAGCTTGTTCTATGGCGAGTTAACACCTAGGAGCAGCCTCTTTTAGCCCAGTTGTGCTTTTCACAGAGGAGAAATTTCCTGAAGTATATCAGTCTGATCCCATCAAGTAAGGTCAGCCAAGCACTGAAATACCAGGCAATCCTCTTCTGAACAAGAAACATGACAACCCCAGATGATTGTTTTGGCTTTCTGTGGGCCTCCTCAGTGAGGTGCAGCCATATTCCTCTAAGCACACTGGATCAAGGAGTCCAGGTCTGGTTTCCCCCATCACCCTTAGAAAAACCTCCCCAGGGTCATAAAACAAATGCATACAAGCTAAATTATAAAGTCCTGTCGCGATGGTAGCTGACCCCGGCCCGACTTAAAAGCATATACCCAACCTCATCAGATAGATGCTGGAGAGGGTGTGGGTTAAAGGGAACCATGACTCACACGTGGTAGTCTTGCCCCAAACTAGCCCTTTTCTGGAAAGCCTTGGAAAAAATCTTTAAATTATTACTAGACCCCCAATTTACCCTCACCCCAACCATAATATTATTAAACTCTCTCCCCCAGGGAAAGTGCAAATTGTGCACTCATCTTTTACAGTTCTCTCTGAACTCAGCAAAGATACTAATAGCTAGAAACTGAAAAAAGCCCCTTGCCCCTACCATACCAGTGTGGATTGTACACATGGAAAACCCAAACACTTGACACCTTTGCTGAGGTTAAATTCTATTGGGAAACCACCCGTTACAAATATTTACGCTCTGGGGGTTCTCCCGCCGGCCCTCGAAAGGGGCTACTGCAAGATAGCGGACACACTTTTTCTCAGGACGGAGATGGACATTGACTTTCGTTAAGCCGATTATTTGATCCATCTTTTGACTCTTGCAAATTGTCTTAATTGTGAACTCAGTAATCGACAATGTGCCAAATGTTTGTTTGTTATATTATTTATTTGTTTTCTTCCTGTTTGAAAACCTCAATAAAAATAATTTAACAAAAAAAAAAACTAAAAACAAACGCATACAAAAAGAGAAGCGCTCTGCGAAGTATGAACAGCAGCTCAGAGGTTTGTTCTATAGCACGTGTAACTATTCCTAATCCGAGTGTTCCAAATGAAAAAAGTGATAGCCCACCAACAATGTGTAAATTGATGGCTAAACTGTACTGATAGTGTGCCAAGGAACACTGCTAAAAAATGTTATGCTAGATAGTAATACACTATGTTGATGTAGCACATTTTCATCATATACATAGAGCACTATGGATAGTGTGGCTGGGCTAGAAGACCAAAGGAAATGAAAGTAAATGAATATATTTGTAACACAAATGGCTACAAGCACATTAAATGTAGAGAGTTATATGTTACATGGTGTAGCACTCTAGAAAATACAGAATAGCTTCTAATAGCAATATCTCACACAGGAGCGCTAAAGGAAGAGTAAATATTGTACCCTGTAATTGCTAATATCACTGTTTACTGCACAAGTGGTAACATTAGCTTCCATAGCACGCCCTCCTAGAAGGTTATATAATGTGGTGAGTTAAAATCTAAAAGTACAATATAGAGCTATTAATAATCCCAATGTTTGACATAGGAGCATCAGGGTTATATTAATAGGGCAGCCTGATTGTGCTGATATCATTATTTATTGCAATGCAATTTAAGTGCTCAATGTACAATGCAGTGTTTGCTGCTTTAGAATCTTTGCAAGCCTGCTTTCCACAATGTACTAGTCACTAGGCCATTGCTTCTTACGCTCTCCACCACCTCTGAGTTGGTGGATATAAATCACCCAAACATGTTCATTTAGGGTGATTGATAGGCCAATTGCGCCAGAGAAAGGCGCAGCAGTACACACTCAAGTAAGTGTATCATGATAAGTCTGGGCAGCCCACATACAGTGTCCACTGCCAGATTGATGTGAAGCCAGATGGACACGTTCCCAAGTCAGCAACCTAGTCCAGACCAGCCTTAGTACATAGGGCCCTTAGCACGTAAAAGGTAGATAGTGCAACGCTAATACCTGTCACATGTAATATGTATTCTAGTCAATAGGTAATACCAAGAGAATAATTTTTACACGGAACAGTATCCTGAAACCATATCTGCATTTGTGTAAAAAATTAAATGTCAACGTATTAGTGACTGCTATTTATATGAACCCAAATCTATATCTTGTCCGTTTTTGTACATGCTATTAAAATGGTCTGAGGAAGGGCTTACTAGCCCTAAAACACAAATAATGTTTTGTTAAAAGACCTTGTAATAAATCGTTCTTTTGTTTTAAGGAACATGATACCTAAATGTTGAAGCCCTTAAAAGTGATGCAGCAAAGCTATAAAAATGTGACTAGAAAATATCACCTGAAGAGCTCTATGTAAAAAATTAAGATATTGTACCTCAAAATGTCCTCAGTAGCTAAATCCCATTGCAAACGGGCTTTAAGCAGCCAATCAGGATCCTAGTCCTGGGACTTACAAGGAATCATGCATCTGGGATGTGTAGCATAGTCATGTTTACTATGAAGTATCATAAGATTTCAGTAAAATCTCATGAGATCACAGTAAAACAAAGCATGCCATGAGCAATGATGAAGCTGGCTTCTTATTTATCTTTTTCAACATGCAGCTGACAGCAGCAGAAGGATAACTGTTTAGAGAGCACTTATTATAGAGGTGTTTACGTGATTTTCTTGTCAGATTTTTACAGTGATGCTGCATCACATTCAAGAGATTTATCATGTGAGTGTTATGTCCATTTAAGCCCAGAGAATGCATATTCAATTAAGAGGTTGATCCCAGTCCATTAGAAAAACGTGTCAAATTGTTTATCTACAAAAATCCCCATAGATCCCCATAGATCTTAATTGTGTATTTCTGTTGAAAATCATTAGATACATCTTTCTAAAAGATTGTGATCAACCCCTATATTTATTATCTATACCCTATACTGCACCCTGGCAGAAACATATTACCCATGGTATGAGTGCTAAGGATAAGGACTGCCATTTCTAGGGTCCACTACCTATGTGGGGAATTCTGTAAACAAGAAGGAGGGTGGAAACAGCACATGGAGAGGAGGAAAGGAACAACAAGCCACTGATAGTGAAGTAATTTAGAAACATCCAATAACGTGGAAAAGAAGTAAGACTTTGCCCACCTGATTGCAACTCATCTAGAGCCTGATGATCGAAGATGCTCTTGCTTGGAGAGAAATTGCAGTGCAGACTTCACAGGGGCTGAACTCACTGAGGCATCAATGATCGAAAGTGCTACGAGCTGGCTAAATATTTCAAGGGATCTCCAGCACTGCACTGCAAGATATGAGTTTTATTATACTTACACTTTGTGCATTGTATTTTATATTACCTTACACTTCAAATTGAGTCCTTTCAGTATTATTACATTTCAGCTTTGCACTTTCTATTTTCTATTTTAATATATTTTGATCTGATCCAGCAGTGAATTCACAATTCTGATTATGTTTTTAAAGTTTCAGTGTTACTTTAACAAATTAGGATCATACTTTGTATATTTCTGTGTATCTTTTATAACTTACATTGCACTTTGTATTTCCTTTATTGCAAAATAAAACACAACTTCAGAAATGTAAGCTTTTTAAACAAGCTGGTCTCACTGATTTTTCTTGCCAGCTGTATGCAGGTGAAGTTTTCTAAAAATTCACAATACACTTATTTAACTGACAGAAAAAGTAATATATACTATAGGAAAATCAAGTTAAATTGTAGTGAAAACATTTCAGTTTAATTTGCAATTGATGCAAACTGAGCCTTTATATCAGCTCCAGGTGTTCTCCAGCTATTTCTCTCTCACTCTCTCTCTCTCTCTCTCTCTCTCTCTCTCTCTCTCTCTCTCTCTCTCTCTCTCTCTCTCTCTCTCTCTCTCCTGTGAAGTTCTGTATCACAGAGAGCTTTATTTCTTTCTATGGAAGGTATCTCTCCTCTCTCTGGGACTTCTAGGTTCAGCCCTTTTTCTTATATAATTCAGTGAAGTTATCCCATGTGAAGTCTGCACTATAATGTATCTACAAACTAGAAAATCTTTGTTTATCTGGCCCATATAAAGTAATATAGCTCTCTGTGAAACTGATGCTGACAGTTTTTTTTGTTTTATTTTGAAATAAAAGAAATACAATATGCAAAGAATTTTGTAAAAGATACACATAAATATTCAAAGCACGATCCCCATTTAATAAAGTTACACAGAAACTGTGAAAACATAATCAGAATTTGTAAAATCACAATCCTAAATACACAGCTGTATAAAAAATAAAACAAAAAATATAAAGTTTAAATGTAACAAAACTTTAAAGGAAAGGAAAGTTAACATTTAAACTTAAATGGGCTAGATAGAATATGACATTTTTAACAACTTTTCAATTTATTAAAGAGTAATCCTGGGTAAGCTCAAAAGCATGCAGTGCTTGCAACATTGTTTATAGCAATGTTATACATAGACTGCTAAAGACATGCACACTCCTGAGCTCCTATCAGCTTACCTAAGTTTACTCTTAACAAATTATATCAAGAGAACAAAGTTTGATAATAGAAGAAAACTGGATAGATGTTTAAAATCACATACTCTATCTAAATCATGAAAGTTTAATTTTAACTTCACCGTCCCTTTAAACAAAATACTGATGAAATTCGTCTGTGTTTATTCGTTTAATTTAAATTACCTTTAAGGGGTTAAATCTCTACCTCTAGTCTACTGGAGAGCCGCACTATCCCTGTCCTAATCTTCACAGAGCCCTGGCTTTACTAATAGGAGCTTAGCACAGCGGCTCTCAGCGCCTGAGCTAAAGGAGAAGTTACTTTAGTGCTGGCCCTGGGAGCAACCGCTCTAAGCTCCTATTGACATGGCCTGGACTCTGAGAAGAAAATGACCAGATTAGTGCGGCTCTGCAATGCTCTAGGTAAGTATGAAGCTACAGGTGTACTTTTTCACCTGTAGCTATAGAACATTTACATTTGTAACTAATTTCAACAAATTTTCTCTTGTAAGGTGTATCCAGTCCACGGATCATCCATTACTTGTGGGATATTCTCATTCCCAACAGGAAGTTGCAAGAGGACACCCACAGCAGAGCTGTAATATAGCTCCTCCCCTAACTGTCATAGCCAGTCATTCTCTTGCAACTCTCAACAAGCTAGGATGTTGTAGGAGAGAGTGGTTAAATATAGTTAGTTTATTTTCTTCAATCAAAAGTTTGTTATTTTTAAATAGTACCAGAGTTGTGCTATTTTATCTCAGGCAGTAAATAGAAGAAGAATCTGCCTGAGGTTTCTATGATCTTAGCAGGTTGTAACTAAGATCCATTGCTATTCTCACATATGTCTGAGGGGATTACACAGATGAGGTAACTTCAGCGAGAGAATGGCGTGCAGTTTATTCTGCTATCAGGTATGTGCAGTTATAATTTTTTCTAGAGATGGAAAACACTAGAAAATGCTGCTGATACCGGATTAATGTAAGTTAAGCCTGAATACAGTGATTTAATAACGACTGGTATCATGCTTACTCCCAGGGGTAATACCCTTATGATATTGCAATATAAACGTTTGCTGGCATGTTTAATCGTTTTTATATATGCATTGGTGATAAAACTTTATTGGGGCCTAGTTTTTTCCACATGGCTGGCTTAAATTTTGACTAGAAACAGTTTTACTGAGGCTTTCCACTGTTATAGTATAAAAGTTACAGTTGGTGCAGTTAAAATTACAAACTGTGACATCCAGCTTCCCTCAGGAGTCCCCTGTATGCTATAGGACATCTCTAAAGGGCTCAAAGGCTTCCCAAAGTCGTTTATTGGGGAAGGTAGGACCACAGCTTGCTGTGGCAGTTGGTTGACCCGTTTTTTTGATCCGTTTTTTGAACTAAGGGGTTAATTATCCATTTGCAAGTGGATGCAATGCTCTGCTAGCCTATTACATACACTGTAAAAATTTCGTTTGATTTACTGCATTTTTTCACTGTTTTTCAAATTCTGACAAAATTTGTTTCTCTTAAAGGCACAGTACCGTTTTTTATATTTGCTTGTTAACTTGATTTAAAGTGTTTTCCAAGCTTGCTAGTCTCATTGCTAGTCTGTATAAACATGTCTGACATGTCTGTTCATTATGTTTAAAAGCCATGGTGGAACCCCCTCTTAGAATGTGTACCAAATGTACTGATTTCATTTTATGCAATAAAGATCATATTCTGTTTTTAAAAAAATTATCACCAGAGGAATCTGATGAGGGGAAAGTTATGCCGACTAACTCTCCCCACGTGTCAGACCCTTTGACTCCCGCCCAAGGGACTCACGCTCAAATGGCGCCAAGTACATCTAGGTGTTGCATGGGTGGACAGTGAACGAGGAAAAGTGTTCTCTATCCCCACTCACAAGAGTTTCCTTTCTAGGGACTCTGATAGATTCTGTAGAAATGAAAATTTACCTTGACGGAGTCCAGGTTATCAAAGCTTCTAAATTCCTGTCGGGTTCTTCATTCCATTCCGCGCCCTTTGGTGGCTCAGTGTATGGAAGTAATCGGCTTAATGGTAGCGGCAATGGACATAGTGCCGTTTGCACGCTTACATCTCATACCACTGCAACTATGCAGGCTCAGTCAGTGGAGCGGGATTACACAGATTTGGCCCCTCAACTGAATCTGGACCAAGAGACCAGGGATCCTCTTCCCTGGTGGCTATCTCGGGTCCATCTGTCCAAAGGTATGACCTTCGCAGTCCAGATTGGACTATTGTAACAACAAATGCCAGCCATCTAGGTTGTGGTGCAGTCTGGAACTCCCTGAAGGCTCAGGGATCGTGGACTCAGGAGGAGTCTCTCCTTCCAATAAATATTCTGGAACTAAGAGCGATATTCAAGGCTCTTCAGGTTTGGCCTCAGTTAGCAACTCTGAGGTACATCAGATTTCAGTCGGTCAACATCACGACTGTAGCTTACATCAACCATCGAGGGGGAACAAGAAGTTCCCTAGAGATGTTAGAAGTTTCAAAAATAATTCACTGGGCAGAGATTCACTCTTGCCACCTATCAGCTATCCATATCCCAGGTGTAGAGCACTGGGAGGCGGATTTTCTAAGTCGTCAGACTTTTCATCCGGGAGAGTGGGAACTCCATCCGGAGGTATTTGCACAACTGATTCTCCGTTGGGGCAAACCAGAACTGGATCTCATGGCGTCTCTCCAGAACGCCAAGCTTTCGTGTTACGGATCCAGGTCCAGGGATCCCAAGGCGACACTGATAGATACTCTAGCAGCGCCCTGGTCTTTCAACCTGGCTTATTTGTTTCCACCGTTTCCTCTGCTCCCTCGACTGATTGCTAAGATCAAGCAGGAGAGAGCATCGGTGATTCTGATAGCACCTGCGTGGCCATGCAGGACCTGGTATGCAGATCTAGTGGACATGTCATCCTTTCCACCATGGTCTCTGCCTCTGAGACAGGACCTTCTACTTCAGGGTCCTTTTCAACCATCCAAATCTAATTTCTCTGAGGCTGACTGCCTGGAGATTGAATGCTTGATTTTATCAAAGCATGGCTTCTCCGAGTCAGTTATTGATACCTTAATACAGGCACGAAAGCCTGTCACCAGGAAAATTTACCATAAGGTATGGCGTAGATATCTTTATTGGTGTGAATCCAAGGGTTGCTCATAGAGTAAGGTCAGGATTCCTAGGATTTTATCTTTTCTCCAAGAAGGTTTGAAAAAGGATTGTCAGCTAGTTTCTTAAAGGGACAAATTTTTGCTCTGTCTATTCTTTTGCACTAGCGTCTGGCAGATGTTGATGTTGGATCAGCCAATCGGATTGAACTTGATTCTGATTGGCTGATTCCATCAGCCAATCAGAATATTCCTACCTTAATTCCGATTGGCTGATAGAATCCTATCAGCCAGTCGGAATTCGAGGGACGCCATCTTGGATGACGTCATTCGTCGTTCAGTCGTCGGCCAGGATGGATGTTCCGCATCGGAGGTCTTCAGGATGCTGCCGCTCTGCTCCGGATGGATGACGATAGAAGATCCCGCTTGGATGAAGACTTCAATCGGATGGAAGACCTCTTCTGCCCCGCTTGGATGAAGACTTCTACCGGATAGAGGACCTCTTCTTGCTCCGCTTGGATGAAGAATTTGGCTCGGCTGGGTGAAGACGACTCAAGGTAGGGAGATCTTCAGGGGCTTAGTGTTAGGTTTATTTAAGGGGGGTTTGGGTTAGATTAGGGGTATGTGGGTGGTGGGTTGTAATGTTGGGGGGGGGTATTGTATGTTTTTTTTTACAGGCAAAAGAGCTGAACTTCTTGGGGCATGCCCCGCAAAGGGCCCTGTTCAGGGCTGGTAAGGTAAAAGAGCTTTGAACTTTAGTAATTTAGAATAGGGTAGGGCATTTTTTTTATTAGGGGGCTTAGAGTAGGTGTAATTAGTTTAAAATTGTTGTAATATATTTCTAATGTTTGTAAATATTTTTTTATTTTTTGTAACTTAGTTCTTTTTTATTTTTTGTACTTTAGTTAGTTTATTTCATTGTATTTATTTGTAGGAATTGTATTTAATTTATTTATTGATAGTGTAGTGTTAGGTTTAATTGTAGATAATTATAGGTATTTTATTTAATTAATTTATTGATAGTGTAGTGTTAGGTTTAATTGTAACTTAGGTTAGGATTTATTTTACAGGTCATTTTGTAATTATTTTAACTATTTTAGCTATTAAATAGTTCTTAACTATTTAATAGCTATTGTACCTGGTTAAAATAAATATTAATCCTAAAATAGCTATAATATCATTATAATTTATATTGTAGCTATATTAGGATTTATTTTACAGGTAAGTATTTAGCTTTAAATAGGAATAATTTATTTAATAAGAGTTAATTAATTTTGTTAGATTAAAATTATATTTAATTTAGGGGGGTGTTAGTGTTAGGGTTAGACTTAGTTTTAGGGGTTAATACATTTATTAGAATAGTGATGAGCTCCAGTCGGCAGATTAGGGGTTAATAATTGAAGTTAGGTGTCGGCGATGTTAGGGAGGGCAGATTAGGGGTTAATACTATTTATTATAGGGTTAGTGAGGCGGATTAGGGGTTAATAACTTTATTATAGTAGCGCTCAGGTCCGGTCGGCAGATTAGGGGTTAATAAGTGTAGGCAGGTGGAGGCGACGTTGTGGGGGGCAGATTAGGGGTTAATAAATATAATATAGGGGTCGGCGATGTTAGGGCAGCAGATTAGGGGTACATAGGGATAATGTAAGTAGCGGCGGTTTACGGAGCGGCAGATTAGGGGTTAAAAATAATATACAGGGGTCAGCGATAGCGGGGGCGGCAGAATAGGGGTTAATAAGTGTAAGGTTAGGGGTGTTTAGACTCGGGGTACATGTTAGAGTGTTAGGTGCAGACGTAGGAAGTGTTTCCCCATAGGAAACAATGGTGCTGCGTTAGGAGCTGAACGCGGCTTTTTTGCAGGTGTTAAGTTTTTTTCAGCTCAAACAGCCCCATTGTTTCCTATGGGGGAATCGTGCACGAGCACGTTTTTGAGGCTGGCCGCGTCCGTAGGCAACTCTGGTATCGAGAGTTGCAGTTGCGTTAAATATGCTCTACGCTCCTTTTTTGGAGCCTAACGCAGCCATTCTGTGGACTCTCAATACCAGAGTTATTTTAAAGGTGCGACCAGAAAAAAGCCAGCGTTAGATACGCGAGTCGTTACCGACAAAACTCTAAATCTAGCCGTAAGAGTTTAGACTCCTAAGTGCACTACTAATGTGCTATATTTGAATATAAGTATATTCGGATTATGGGCAAATATATACATAACTTTAAATTAAGCGAGTTAGCTATAGATTATATTCTATGTAGGTTTACTTAATATTTTTTGACACTTACCGCTTAGTGTTGGAGTATAAAGGTATAACAGCTGGATTAGTTTGTATAGAGTGCACATTCTATATTGTCATGATTACTACTGACGACTTTATAGATAAGTCACTAAGGGGTTAACTTTAAATTCACCATGGATGCCTTGCCAACTATTCGCCCATACAAAACCATATGAATACATCAAGAGAGGACACATATAAAAAGCCCTTATCATTGGTAGTCAGTTTGAGTGGGCGGCAGTAGGAGCGAACACACCCCTGGTCTGATAGGTTCTCCTTGTTAATACTCGCCTTCTATACCGTTGAAAGTATACATGGGCCATTCAAATGCAGTGCAAACTAAAACACGGAAGCATATTATGCTTGACATACACTTCATCCAGAGCACTCGCAATTCGGAATGGTTATCAATAAAACACATTTCTCATCGTTTCGTTAAAAGGAAATTAACCAACTATGTACATAAAGGTAGGATTTGGGTATATAAGCCCGCCAGAAACCTGTTTAAAAGTTGAGGATCTATCTAACAAAAGTAAATAAGAATGATTAGTTCCATCCAACTTATGTTTGTTGGAATCAAGCTGTTTGTCCAATTTGGGATAAGTCTTTCAGATGTCTAACACGAGACTGACAGTTTTTGAAAGAGAGATTGGCTGATTTTTGGATATATGTTGTAGAATTGTAAATTCTTGTGAGACAATAAATTTTATCACATTATTTGGCTGACCGTATTAAACATTTATGATAGTGCGGTTAACCGTATCAAACATTTATGTAACATAAGCTATAACGATCATCCATTGTTTTAAATAATTTAAAATGCAATAATGTGTTTTTTTAAAAAATGAAATGAATTTAAACTGACATATAACCTTTGATGGAAGAAGTTTTGTATACAGTTGGATAATTGTTGTTTTTTCTGTGTACACACAGGGTAACATAATGAAATGTATATGTTTTGTAATGATTATGTTGGAAATGATGTAATACAGGAAATATAACCTGAATGCTTGCTAATTACATAGGTAGATTTAGAACAAGCAGGTGTTTTACATCAATTAGCAAACACACCCCCCTGAAGGAAGGAAAGTGTTCATTTGTGTTAGGGAACAGGTACTTAAAGCAGGGATAGTGGTAAGGTGAACAATATGCCTGAGGAAACGGCGTGTTATGCCGAGAAACGCGTTGCATGTTTAGGGGGATACTAGAATACCCCTATTCCACTCTTTTGTATTTTTGTTTTTTAATTTGTTTTTAATAAATACTACATATTTATGAAAAACCATTTTGAGTGGATATACCTTACCTACCTATTTACCTGCATTCATTGCTACCACATGGGAGCTGAATCATCCTAATACCTTTGCATTTGAACATTGCTTATTGGGAGATCATTCATTGGGGTGAGCTGACACACCTATCTCCAAATCTGCCAGCCTGCTTCTACTAGCACATGAGTGTGCTTGGTTAACATGTAAGTACCCATTTGGCATTTTACAAAGTTGATACAACTGTACTCTGAGTGACCTGCACATATAGTGCTTGTTTTGTCTATACTTTATCCCTTTACTGCAGCATATGGGAAATCCTAGTTGTGGGTGAGCTGTGACCTATAATATCTACAGCCTGCACCTACCAGCACATTGGTGTGCTCCATGGATATGTGAGTACCCACTTGGCTTATTACATTGTGTTTTCACACACACTTGATGATATTACACATGAGGCGCCCCTCTGCTTTTTCTCAATCTTTATAGTTAACCGGGACCTGTTGGTGAGGAGGAGGCAGCCAGCATTTGCACTTTTGGATTTAAGGAGAACTGATTTTCACATCCCTAAAGTGAAATTTTACTTTTCTCTACTCTGGGACAATCCTGTATATTTTCAATTCTGTATGTATACATTACCATTGTAATATTGTTATTAACACAATAGACTTGATTTGCTGTTAATTTTACATCATCAGCATATTTATTCTTTCATTAGCGCCCCCTTGTTGATTAAATCACCACATCAGTTATTATTAGGCTGACCATATTGCCGCTTTAAGAAGGAACACATATGAAAAATACATATGTGAGGGTTCTTATACAAAACCATTTCTTTAAACAGCCCTGACATATGTATTTTTCATATGTGTCCCTTTTTAAAGCGGCAATATGGTCAGCCTAGTTATTATACTTAGGAGCCTACCTAACTCTTGTGCCTGCTCACCAACAGGTCATCCAGTATTTTAAGGAGGACCGTTTGTAACCGTAGTTATCACTGGTGAGATTGCTTTGTTAGTAAAGGGACATTAAAGTCACATTTTATTGCATCTAAAAATGGTATTTTAAAAGAATCACAGGGGTTTTAATTGGTTCTTTATGGACATTTGTGATGCTTTCCTCCTTCATGAAAGCAAAATATACACATCTAATACCCGATGACTAAATGATTTGGTAAACTGCCTAAGGTGTTTATGACATGGGAATGTTTACTATTTCATATTATTTTATGTAATTTTCTAATTACCATACACCAAGTTTACAAGTTGTGCGCTATACTCGGTGAGTAAATAACGCTAAAAATTTAGCGGTACCACACTATCCATAGCGCTGCCATTAAAAGTTACAGAAAAAACTTTTTTTGTTGTGCGGTATGGTGTGTTAAACTCCATACCGCACAAAAGTCAAGGCCTGACTTGACATGCTTGTGCACGTTTTCCCCCATAGACATCAATGGAGAGAAAGTGACAGAAAAAATCCCCATTGATGTCTGTAAAGACAAGAAAGTTATGTAAAAACCTAACACCCTAACATAAACCCCTAGTCTAAATACCCTTAATTCACTGCCCCCGACATCGCCAACACTAAATAAAGTTAGTGCCGCCCCCCGCATGGCTAACACCTAAATAAAGCTGTTGACCCCTAAAATGCTAGCCCCCCCTCGCAACTATAGGAATAAAGATATTAACCCCTATCAGTCAATAGGATTTAAGCAGCTCTCGTCCTGTTGGCTGATTTGAATATTTCAGCCAATAGGAATGCAAGGCACCCCAAATATTGAAGGGGTACCTTGCATTTACTCTTCAGTGTGCGACGGAGATCACATAAAAAGGAGGCAATGCCCATACAAATGCCCCTTTAGGGGCAATGGGTAGCTTAGGTTTTTTAAAGGTTAGTTTTTTATTTTGGGGGGTTGGTTGGGTGGGGGATTTTACTGTTAGGGGGTACTTTGTAATTTTTTAGGTAAAAGAGCTGATTGCTTCAGGGCAATGCCCTACAAAAGTCCCTTTTAAGGGCTATTGGTAGTTTATTGGTAGATCAGGGGGGTGTTTTTATTTTGGGTGGCTTTTTTTTTTTATAGGGTTATTAGATTAGGTTTAATTTTTATTATTTTGGATAATCTCGTTTATTATTTTTTGTAATTTTAGTGTTTGTTTTTGTAATGTTAGTTTTTGTTTCGTAGTGTTAGGATTTTTTAATTTTGTAACTTAGGATTTTTTATTTTTCGTTTATTTTAGTTTTATTAAATAGTTATGTTAGGTTAACTTATAGTTTAAGCTTAGTTTTTTTTATTTCACAGGTAAATTTTTATTTATTTTAAGGTAGTTAATATATTGTAACTTTAATTTAAAGTTAAAGGGTGTTAGGTTTAGGGGTTAATAGTTTAATTTAGTGTGTCTAGATGTGGGTGGTTGGCGGTTTAGGGGTTAATAGGTTTATTATAGTAGTTGCAATGTGGTTTTTGTTTTTGGAATTTTAGGGGTTAATAGGTTTAGTTTAGTAGTTGCGATGTGGGGGTCGGCGGTTTAGGGGTTAATAGGTTTAATTTAGAAGTTGCGATGTTGGGGGCCGGCGGTTGAGGGGTTAATACTTTATTTTAGTGTTGGCTATGTGAGTGGACAGCAGATTGGGGTTTAATAAAGTATTTAATATAGTATTTGCGATGCGGGGGGGATGGCGGTTTAGGGGTTACTAGGTAGTTTATGGGTGTTAGTGTACTTTGTAACATTTTTGTTATGAGTTTTCTGAAACAATTTTTGTTTCACAAAATCCATAACTACTGGTCTCTGATCACGAAAGGGATCGGGCGGTATAAACTATAACGCTAGCGTAATAGCCTGACCGCACAACCCGTAATACGGGAGACCTGAAAATTCCACACTCAAAAGGCATGTTTTGAGTGCTGAATGGAGAGTTGCGGTAAAGGCTAAAAGGCTAGCGGTATAGCCGTATCGCCGCAACTTGTAATACGGGAGACCTGCCATTCCAAACAATTTTTCAGTGGTATAGCCGTACCGCAAAACTTGTAATTTGGCCCATTGTTTTAATTCCCAAACAGTTTATTGTAACCTCAAATGAGCATTCTCCTGTCATATTTAAGTTGCGTACAAGCTTCATAAACGTTTTATATTAGGCAGATTTTTTGGTTAAACTGGAAAACAATCATGTTTAACAATGTGAACACAGAAAGTATAAAAAAATTTAAATAAATGTTTGTGAACATTTAAATTAGGTTAAATTAGGTTTTCAAGGAGTCAAAGCTAATGAATTAGGAAAGTCATTTTAAAGGTGTGTGATAAATGGTTTATCTCAATGTTTTCAAATGGATTGGAACACCATTGAATTTGAAAACTCAGTGAGAAGCCATACCAGGCACTTCATACAAGAATTCTATGGTTTATAATAGGTGGCCATATTCTGTGTTGATTTGATTTCATAACATTTTTCTTTAATCATTCAGATAGAGCACTTCATTTTAAACAACTTCTGTTATTATATTTTCTTCATTCCCCTGTATCCTTTGTTGAAAAGCAGGAAAGTAAGCCCAGCAGCGTGCACGTGTCTGCAGCACTATATGGCTGGAGTTTTGCAACAATGTTATACATAAGCAAGAGCACTGGATGTGAGCACTTTTTTCGGCCATGTAGTGCTCCAGACAGGTACAAGCTACTTGTCTAGATATCTCTTCAACAAACAATACCACGATGAATGAAGCAAATGTGATAATAAAAAAGAAAGAAAAATTCATGCCCCTTTAATGATATATCTCTGACTTTGGTTGACCCCCTGTTAATACATTACTGTGCCACCTTCTTCTTTGTGTGATATGACAGAAAATCCTATTCCTCTGTATTTTTGGTTATCTAACTGCTTAGGGCTCTACTATGGTGGTGCTCTTACTTTGAGTTTTTTTTTCTAGAAGACAGAACACCCACAAACTGCCCAGTCACACCCACAGACCACCCACAAACACCCACAATCCCACCCACTAACTACCCATGATCCCTCCCCTCCCATCAAGGCTCCACCCACAAAATGGTGACAGGCTCCTATCAACCTCCTCCTATGTCCCTAATTCTCAGCCACAAATGTTGGGAGGTATGGAATCTATGTTTTCCTCGTGTGGTAGGAACTTCCTGTAAATATTGGTGGCCTGTTTTGTGCACTTATGGGAAGGACATTGCATAATAAGCGTTCACAGAATGTAACATAATCTGTTTGGTGCCTGCTATGATCCTAGTCTTTTGCCTGTAGTCTGTTTTTCATCCTTTGCATTCCATGTTATATCAGTTTCAACTTTCTACATGCTACAATGTGCAGAAATGGGACTTCTATTTTTATTGGAAGAAAATAAGGCCTGCAATAGTTTTATATTATTTGGAAGTAAGAAATCTATTTTCTATTTTGAGTTAAAAATGGTTGAAGCTACCAGTTTTGATATGTAGTTCGATATGTATCAGACCTCTGCTTTTAACCCTTTCATGACAGGGTCAATTTGTCTACATCGGAACAACATATGGAGAATGATAAATGTTAACATAACAGGGAAATCCAGGGCAACTATAATGAAACCTCAGAATTATTTGTTGAAAAGTATACCTAGGTAGGCTCAATGAGCAGGTATGTACTACTGGTATCTAGCTGCTCATTGGTGGCTGAACATATATGCCTCTTGTCATTGGCCCACCTGATGTGTTTAGAATGAATGAAGCAAATTTAAAAATAAAATTGAAAATTGTTTTAAATTATATGTTCTATCTTAAAAATAAAATGTAGGTTTCGTGTCACTTTAACAACAATGTCAATTTGCAGAGAAGGCATCATAAAGTATATATTTTTTTCAGCAGGTTAAGAATCAATTCAGTTACCTTTAATTCAAATACAAAGTACAAACTGTTCACAAAGACTATAGCTTTGTGACAAAGACAGTTTTGTATGGAGAATGATAAATGTTAACAGGGAAATCCAGGGCAACTATAATGAAACCTCAGAAGTTTGGAACTCCAGGACTACATCAGGAGAGACATATTTGCCAATAGAAATAACTGTGGTTAGTAGCCAGTCTAGAAATACCGTAAATGAGTGCAATAGCATGGCGAACAGAGAATTATGTTTTTATATTCTACATAAGAATTTAAAATAAATCTTTTTTTCACAAGCAGACATTTAATAAAGATTACAATGTAATAATAATACCATTTAGAACATGTTTCCTCTGTTGGTTTAGGAAATGTACTGACTTATCTGCTTCTCTGAGCAAGTAAACACAAAATGTGGATATTTTCAGAATATTAAAACAATTAGCTGATATTGTATCTATGATAGATGGAACCTATTTGTTATTTTACCAAGTGTATTATTAGCTTTTTAAAATGAATCATTTTTTATTTAAATATGTATAGTATAAATACATAGAACTCACTCAAACTAAATCTGTCATGCATATGAAAAGTTAAAGGGACATTGTAGACTAGATTTTTCTTTGCATAAATGTTTCGTAGATGATCCATTTATATAGACCATCTGGGGGGGGGTTTGTAAAAATATATAGTTTTGCTTATTTTTAAATAACATTGTGCTGATTTTCAGACTCCTAACTAAGCCCCAAAGTTGTATATGTATACTGATGTATACCGATTTTAGATTGCTTCTGTTTGTATAATGAGTCTTTTCATATGCAGGGAAAGGGGGAGAGGGGAGGGTCTGCTCTCAGCCCCGTTCAGTGGGTGTCCCTGCTAAATTGTGAGCTTCTAAGTACGTTTTTAAAAGGTTTTATACTGGAGTTTTATATCAGTATCTGTGCATATTATTCTTTATAGTAGTGTCTATTACATGCAGTTAAATGAAAATTGGTGTATACTATCCCTTTAACCTTTTTTTTCATTATTATTTTTTTTAAGTTAAATCTGTTTATTACTAAATGTAAATGCATAATAGTGCAATATTCTTCCCATATCCCTATTGGTGAAAAGGACCACCAAAACCCTAAGAGCTAGTTTACTTTGTGAACTTGCAGTAGCATCAAACATATCCATACATTTTAGTTGAGTTAATTGTCGTTACTGACTTTACAAATGGGATGTAAATTAGCACTAAAATAACTACAGGGAGTGCAGAATTATTAGGCAAGTTGTATTTTTGAGGATTAATTTTATTATTGAACAACAACCATGTTCTCAATGAACCCAAAAAACTCATTAATATCAAAGCTGAATAGTTTTGGGAGTAGTTTTTAGTTTGTTTTTAGTTATAGCTATTTTAGGGGGATATCTGTGTGTGCAGGTGACTATTACTGTGCATAATTATTAGGCAACTTAACAAAAAACAAATATATACCCATTTCAATTATTTATTTTTACCAGTGAAACCAATATAACATCTCAACATTCACAAATATACATTTCTGACATTCAAAAACAAAACAAAAACAAATCAGTGACCAATATAGCCACCTTTCTTTGCAAGGACACTCAAAAGCCTGCCATCCATGGATTCTGTCAGTGTTTTGATCTGTTCACCATCAACATTGCGTGCAGCAGCAACCACAGCCTCCCAGACACTGTTCAGAGAGGTGTACTGTTTTCCCTCCTTGTAAATCTCACATTTGATGATGGACCACAGGTTCTCAATGGGGTTCAGATCAGGTGAACAAGGAGGCCATGTCATTAGATTTTCTTCTTTTATACCCTTTCTTGCCAGCCACGCTGTGGAGTACTTGGACGCGTGTGATGGAGCATTGTCCTGCATGAAAATCATGTTTTTCTTGAAGGATGCAGACTTCTTCCTGTACCACTGCTTGAAGAAGGTGTCTTCCAGAAACTGACAGTAGGACTGGGAGTTGAGCTTGACTCCATCCTCAACCCAAAAAGGCCCCACAAGCTCATCTTTGATGATACCAGCCCAAACCAGTACTCCACCTCCACCTTGCTGGCGTCTGAGTCGGACTGGAGCTCTCTGCCCTTTACCAATCCAGCCACGGGCCCATCCATCTGGCCCATCAAGACTCACTCTCATTTCATCAGTCCATAAAACCTTAGAAAAATCAGTCTTGAGATATTTCTTGGCCCAGTCTTGACGTTTCAGCTTGTGTGTCTTGTTCAGTGGTGGTCATCTTTCAGCCTTTCTTACCTTGGCCATGTCTCTGAGTATTGCACACCTTGTTCTTTTGGGCACTCCAGTGATGTTGCAGCTCTGAAATATGGCCAAACTGGTGGCAAGTGGCATCTTGGCAGCTGCACGCTTGACTTTTCTCAGTTCATGGGCAGTTATTTTGCGCCTTGGTTTTTTCACACGCTTCTTGCGACCCTGTTGACTATTTTGAATGAAACGCTTGATTGTTCGATGATCACGCTTCAGAAGCTTTGCAATTTTAAGAGTGCTGCATCCCTCTGCAAGATATCTCACTATTTTTGACTTTTCTGAGCCTGTCAAGTCCTTCTTTTGACCCATTTTGCCAAAGAAAAGGAAGTTGCCTAATAATTATGCACACCTGATATAGGGTGTTGATGTCATTAGACCACACCCCTTCTCATTACAGAGATGCACATCACCTAATATGCTTAATTGGTAGTCGGCTTTCGAGCCTATACAGCTTGGAGTAAGACAACATGCATAAAGAGGATGATGTGGTCAAAATACTCATTTGCCTAATAATTCTGCACTCCCTGTATTTATTCAAGGCCCTGTATTGGCGCAACCAGACTCTATGAAGCCATTCTTTTTGGGAAGTGGATGTTTCCAATGCAACTGCAGGAACGTCTTTGGAAATAGATTACAAAGGCACCCCAAACCTTGCTTCTACTGAATCACATTATGGAGATCAAATATTAAATGTACCTTAAAGGAATTATTTAATCTGTTAGAAAGACCCAATCATCTTATCACCATGTATGATCACCAGTATTTTATTGGCCTTATTTTTCTTCCAACTCCACTTTGTCTATAATTACAGATCAGGATCAAAACATTAGAAGGAAGACACTTTCACTCACCAATAAAGTATCCATAGACCTTACCTCCTTGCAACTGGGATATTTTTGACCCCCACCAATTTTTACTCTGTAAAATACAGACCCATAATTCTCACATTTGAAATTATACTCTTACTCCATTCAAACGGTTTCTCTGGCAAAACAGTAAAACATATTTGAGCCTTCCCCTTTACATATTGATATTTTGCAATACTTCAATGATATTTTATTGTCAGCAGTTGGAGAAATCAAAAAGAGAACATATACAATCTTTCGACAATCTTGTGGCAACCTTTGAATCAAGACATCCATAGTTATACAACCCCCATAGAAATGTGGTCTCATCCTAAATCCAGTACCTTTTTAACCAACTGGAGAATTGCTACATTTTCCTGTACCATCCATACTTTGGCAAATATTTATGTATTTTATTAGTGTCCTTTCTCAATTTTTGAAACACTTTTTCCTCGGTCGTTATTTCAAAAGATAGTTACCATCCGTTCACTTATTCGCTTAAAACAATTATTTTTACCACTCCATTTTCATGTATTTTTTTTTTAACAATTATCATTTTAATTACTTTGGACTACCTGACATGTGTTCTGTTTCCTGTTTCTAATGTTAGTGACCAACTTCTCTTTTGCATTATAGTTTCTATGAAAACATGTATGTAATTAATTATATTGCTATGAGACTGGAACATCCTGTCATACATTTAAAAAAAAAAAAAAGTATTGAAATTATGGAAAGTGACCAATTATTAAACTGCCAGTTGGCTGCAACACCTGTAATCACTGACGGTATAAAATAAATATTTATTTCCAGAATGGATTACTTTATGCATTAGAAGGCTTATCGTCTTAAAGTGACAGTAAAGTACAAATTAAACTTTCACAATCCAAATATAGCATGCAATTAAAAAAAAAAAACTTTCCAATTTGCTTATATTATCAAATGCACTTTGTTCTCTTGGTACTCTTAGTTGAAGAGTAGATTTAGCAGCAATGCACTTCTGGGAGATAGCTGAACACATCTGGTGAGACAATAACAAGAGGCATATATGTGCAGCCACAAACCACCAGCTAGCCAGCAGTGCATTGCTGCATCTGAGCATACCTAGGTATTCACTTCAACTAAAGATACCAAGAGAATGATGCAAATTTGATAATAGAAGTAAACCGGAAAGTTGTTTAAAATTGCATGCTCTGAATGATGAAAGTTTAATTTTGACTTTACAGTCCTTTTAAGGAATGTTTCCAGAAGTGTGATGACTATGGCCTAGATTTGGAGTTTGGCGGTAGCCGTGAAAACCAGCGTTAGAGGCTCCTAACGCTGGTTTTAGGCTACCTCCGGTATTTGGAGTCACTCAAAAAAGGGTCTAACGCTCACTTTTCAGCCGCGACTTTTCCATACCGCAGATCCCCTTACGTAAATTTCGTATCCTATCTTTTCAATGGGATCTTTCTAACTCCGGTATTTAGAGTCGTGTCTGAAGTGAGCGGTAGAAATCTAACGACAAAACTCCAGCCGCAGAAAAAAGTCAGTAGTTAAGAGCTTTCTGGGCTAACGCCGGTTTATAAAGCTCTTAACTACTGTGCTATAAAGTACACTAACACCCATAAACTACCTATGTACCCCTAAACCGAGGTACCCCCACATCGCCGCCACTCGATTAAAATTTTTTAACCCCTAATCTGCCGACCGCCACCTACGTTATACTTATGTACCCCTAATCTGCTGCCCCTAACACCGCCGACCCCTATATTATATTTATTAACCCCTAACCTGCCCCCCACAACGTCGCCGCCAGTTACCTACAATAATTAACCCCTAATCTGCTGACCGCAAGGCGCCGCCACCTACATTATAGCTATGTACCCCTAATCTGCTTCCCCTAACACTGCCGACCCCTATATTATATTTATTAACCCCTAATCTGCCGCCCTCAACGTCGCCTCCACTTGCCTACACTTATTAACCCCTAATCTGCCGACCGGACCGCACCGCTATTATAATAAAGTTATTAACCCCTAATCCGCCTCATTAACCCTATAATAAATAGTATTAACCCCTAATCTGCCCTCCCTAACATCGGCGACACCTAACTTCAAACATTAACCCCTAATCTGCCGACCGGAGCTCACCGCTATTCTAATAAATGCATTAACCCCTAAAGCTAAGTCTAACCCTAACACTAACATCCCCTTAAGTTAAATATAATTTACATCTAACGAAATTAATTAACTCTTATTAAATAAATTATTCCTATTTAAAGCTAAATACTTACCTGTAAAATAAATCCTAACATAGCTACAATATAAATTATAATTATATTATAGCTATTTTAGGATTTATATTTATTTTACAGGTAACTTTGTATTTATTTTAACCAGGTACAATAGCTGGTCCACATCCACATCCGAGGAGCAGCCCCGGATGTGGACTGAGCAGGGGCTGACCAGGAATCTCCCTCTCCTGGAGTTGTTTCCCATTGTAGTCACCATTGAATTATGGGGACAGCAGTTGGCCAATAGGAATGTGATCTTTTGGTGCGACAATATGAGCGTTGTGCTATCAACAATCTTTCAGCCTCTTCCCCTATTGTTGTAAGATATCTTGGATGGTTAGTGCTGAGGTGTTTGTGGCACAAAATTGACTTTGCAGCACGGCACGTGCCCGGAGTTAATAATGTGGTGGCAGATGCGCTGTCGCAAGGCCAGTGGGATATGTTTAGGAGGCTGGTTCCAGGGGCGAACGCAGTTGGTGCTCTTTGTCCTTCATTTCTTTGGCAGGTAGCCAAAAGAAGCACGTGCTGACTTCAATGGTAAGGGCGTCGCTGGTGCCTGCTACTTAGAAGGCCTACGTTAAGCACTGGGCAGATTGGGAAGCCTTCCTGAAGGGTAAGGGTATTCCTATAGAGTAAAAAGTATGCGGCAGGGGAGCGCTAAAAAAACCCCCAAAGAGGAGGTTAGAAAAGCTTAAGGTGGAATCCAAAGGTTAAAATAGAAATAAAATCACATAAAAATATATTTAATTATATAAGAAGTTAAGACATACAGTTGATATTAAGAACAATGGTTAACGAAACAGGTAGTTTCGACAGATTGTCTAAAATGTACAAATGATGACAATATAAATTTATAAAAGAAATTATGTAATATAGGAAACTAGATAACTGCACTGAGAGGAATAGGAATGGTTGGGTTATGCGTGGTGTGGGTAATATCCTATTTCCAAATAAATCTATAATAACTATAATAACGTATACATCAGAATGAAATAGAAACAATAATATCCAATATAAATGATGTCCCAAGTGAGATCCAGTATAATTAGTCCAATGTGATCCGATATAATAGGTGTCCCAAAATATGTCCAATGTGTATCCAAAAGTATGTGTCCGGTAAAATTAATATCCAGTGGAGTTATGTGTCCATAAAAAATATATATATATATATGTATCCAAAAAAAAAATATGTATATATATATAAATATATAAAAATGAGTAAAAGTAAAAAACAAAAATAAAACCGTGAGATGAAAAATGTGGAAAAATGAGATACAAAAGTAAAAATATATAAGTATAAAAATGGAAAAAAAATTAAAAAAATGTGTAGAAAAAATGTGGCCAAAAAACAGGTGTACACCTAAAAATAGTGGTGAAAAAAGTGATATAAAGCGGTGAGCAAATGTACCCTTTAAGGGTAAATTGCTATTGGCACAATATCTGATCCAAAACTATAAAGGACCTAATTAAAAAATCAAAAGTATAAAGATCCTATATATAAAGATCCTACGAATAAGGGACCTGAAAAAAAGTGGAAAGCCCCAAAGGAAAAACTTTATCCTATAGTCAGGTGGTACTAGATGATTAAGTTTTTTGGTATATTAGTGTTTTTCTCTTCTGAGATGAAATCCGCAAGAAAAGTTCACAAATATAATCCACAAGTAAAGTTCAAAGCCCTAAAATGAAATAAACAAACATAGTGCAATAAAGCTAATAACCATGTGAAAGTATAGGTAATATGCTTACCAATAAAATCTGAGCCGTGATATCAGTAGTACAAATGTCTACACGTTTCAGTCCTCTCCTGGGACCTTTCTCAAGACTGAGAACTTATGTACTGGTTTTCTTATAGAGGCTGTCTCTCCAGCATTGTTACTCGAATGGATGGTGCGTCTGAAGGAGTGTGACTGTAAGAAAGGAACGATCCAGGGGAAGCTTGCAGCTTTGTCCTTTTTTAGTAAATGATGGGGCCTCCCGAATGGTATGAGTACCTTCTTGGTTTGGCAGGTAATGAAGGGCTGGGGTAGGATTGAGGCCCCGCCCGTGGATAGGCGCAAGCCGATTGCCATACAAAGGTTATTGGCAGTGCTCCCAGAGGTGTGCACAGACGAGTACGAGGTCAGTTTGTTTAGGGCTGCGTTTGCATTTGCTTTTTTTGGAGCTCTTAGGATCGGGGAACTAGTTGGCCAATCCAGGGTATCTGCGGGTAGCGGAATCCAGGCGCGTCATATTAGGTTTGATATGCAGGCATTGCTGCTGTTCATTCCTAGATCGAAAACCAATCAGGACAAAAAATGTGTTTGGTTGATTATGCAACAGCAGGCTAGCTTAACATGTGGCCCTGTCCGGCTCACTTCGGAATTCTCCTTGAGGAGGCTGGAGAATTCCGAGCAATTTTTCATTCATGGGGATGGGTCCAACTTGTCTAGATTTCAGTTTAGGAGAGTATTGGAGGAGGCTGCTAAAAGAGCCAGCCTTGATCCCAAAGTGATTGCTCCACATCGGGTCGGCTACCAGCGTGGCAGCTGCTGGGGTGCTGGAAGTGGGAGATAAAGAGGTTGGGTAGGTGGAACTCAAAAAGGTACAAGTTGTACATTAGACCTTGTACATTAGACCTCTCCAGGGCAACAGATAGTTAGAATAGGTTCAGCACGTTAAAGTTGGGTAGTAATGGATGCTCTCATTTCTTTTAGGTTTAAGGACCCCTCCATGTAGAGCATGGATAGTCGGCCATTCATATGTGCATTGGGCGGCAATTCACGCTTTGAAGTGTCCGGGCGGCCAGCATCTGGGGAATGCGGTTTCAATTAGATGACTGGGGAGGAGGGGAATGCTATGGAGAGACTTGCTGGGGTGTCTCGAAGAAGCCTTTCTCCGATGGGGTCAGCCTTCTTTGATTATATTGCATCTGGGGGGGAATGACGTTGATAGTGTGCCTGTGCTGGAGTTGATGGCTATTATCCAGTCTGATGTGCGGTGGATGAGAGCATGCTTTCCAGGAGTGCGTGTGGCATGGTCGAATGTCATTGCTCGTTTGCAGTGGAGGCACGTGAGAGTGCACCGTTCAGCTTACTGTATTCGGAAGAAGATGAATAGGGATGTTGGGAGGCTGACCGTGGAGGAAGGTGGTTTCATGATCAAGCACAATAACATTTTAGGGGACTGCAAGCGCCTGTATAGACCCAACGGGGTCCATTTAACTGAGGAGGGCCTTGAGCTGTTTTTGGCTAATTTATCGGGGGGCGTTGAGGTGCCATGTTCTTTAGCTATTCCCTAATTAGTGTTGTGGCAGCAAGAGGTCCATTATGGGGGGTATAGTATATATCTCTTGTGGCGGGGTCCCCGGACGAATAATTTTTTATGGCTTCCACGAGGGTGTGGTCGAGCTAATGGGAGAGGAATGATGTTGCAAGTCGCAGCTTGTAATGCCTCTCCCCGTGGGCCTGCTGATCTAGAAACCCATTGAGGATGATGCCAACCCCTGAAGGACAATGCTTTGCAGGAGCATTGCGACAACCAATCCGGGCCGGTGACCTCACTACGCTTGTTGTAGATATTAAGTTATTTATAGATATAAAGATATATACTAGGTCTCAGATGCTGCCACCTTGAGTTAAGCCTTAAGCTTCACAGAAAAAGTTTAGAGTTTTTGCCTGGTTGTTTTAAATAAACGCGACCTTGCTCCACGGTCTTCTACCTCCAAACCTGTGTCTGTGTGTTTATTGGGGTAAGGTGGGAGTGAAGTCATGGCGATTTGACCCTTAAGCATTTTTTGTGAAATAATATATAGAATACTTTTGCTGGAAATAATTTATGTTTCATTTGGGGTTTTGTATATATTTTTTTTTAATTAAAACCTAAGTGAGTTTAGGCAGGGGTAGGAACCAATGTTCCCTCTAATTTCTCCAAAAAAATTTTGAGCAGAGTACGCAGACATTTTGACCTGTGCAATTTTTTACCAAAATGTGTGTGCACTATTCTTGAGTGTAGTTAAACTTGAAAATATTGTAAAGGTAGTAACACTCATAGAGAAACACACACAGAAACACTCAGACACAAATAGAGACACACACATTCTTTCACACAACACAAACACACACAGAAATGCTCACTAACGCATTCACTCACACACATAGACAAACACACACACAAACACACACACAAACACTCATGCAAACACAAACACACAGTGACACAGAGACAGAAACACTTATTCATTCACTAACACAAAGACAGAAATACTCAGTCACTCACACGTTCACTCACACACACAGACAGAAACGTTCACTTACGCATTCACATTCACTCACACACATAGACAAACACACACAAACACACACACAAACACTCACGCAAGCACAAACACACAGAGACAGAAACACTAATTCATTCACTAACAAAAACACTAATTCATTCACTAACAAAAAGACAGAAATACTCAGTCACTCACACGTTCACTCACACACACACAGACAGAAATATACACTCACATATTCACTCACACAGACTGAAGCACTCACTCACATATTCACTCATACAAACACAGACAGAAATTCTCTCATTCATTAACTCACACACACAAACACAGACAGAAACTCTCACTCACACATTAACTCATGCATACAAACAGACACACACACACACAAACACTCATAAACACAGTTCCTTCAATGACGGCTTTTACTGTGCAGTCCCAATAAGAGTTTCCTAGATTCACTAATGAATGACTCTGAAATGAGACAATATTGACAATATAATATGTGATTTATCCAGATCATCGTGTATCAGCTCCATGGAAGAACGCAGGGACTGGAGAGCTACTTTTTGCACAAATCTTTGAATTTTTAGTGAATCTAGGGGAATCTAATAAGTCACACCCCCTGCATAAAGCAGTACTAGAACAGAGGCACGAGCACTGCTCACTCCATGCTAAGACAGTGCAGGGACACAGACTGGTATTTAGAAAGGTGTATGTGTGGAATAATGACTATATACACTATATAATAATGGATTTCAAAGCTGCAACACTTAAAATAACAGCTAATCTATCTGAGGGCTAGATTACGAGTGGAGCGCTATTGTTAGCGCTATTGTTAGTGCTAGGAGCATAAACATGAGTACGGGGCCGTAGTGTTCTTTACGCTCAAATCCATATGGGGAATGGGGATTACCCCAAGTTTGTTTGTGCAAACGGTTTTTTAAGCTTCTTATATTTTCTATGGGGAGCGTAGAGCACTTATTTGTGGTTATATTACATCTTGCAAGCGCAATCGCATTTACCACTCAAACTTGTATAAAGTTTGTCCAAATTAAACAGTTACACTAAGCACACTATTAAAGGGACAGTCTAGTCAAAAATAAACTATCATGAGTCAGATATGGCATGTAATTTTAAACAACTTTCCTAGTTACCTAGGAGTCAGCACTGATTGGCTAAAATGCAAGTCTGTCAAAAGAACTGAAATAAGGGGGCAGTCTGCAGAGGCTTAGGTACAAGGTAATCACAGAGGTAAAAAGTAAATTAATATAACTGTGTTGGTTTTGCAAAACTGGGGAATGGATAATAAAGGGATTATCTTTCTTTTTAAACAATAACAATTCTGGTGCAGACTATCTCTTTAACCCCTAAACCGCCATCCCCCGACATCGCAAACTACCTAAAAATACTATTAACCCCCACACCGGCATCCCCACATCGCAAACTACCTAAAAATACTATTAACCCCTAAACCACCATCCCCATATCACAAACTATCTAAATAAACTATTAACCCCTAAACCACCATCCCCCACATCGCAAAGTCTAAACTACACTATTAACCCCTAAATCACCATCCTCCCACAACGCAAAGTCTAAAGTACACTATTAACCCCTAAACTGCGAACCCCCCACAATGCAAAGTAAGAAACTAACATCTAAACCCCCTAAATTAACCCGAATTAAAATACCCCTAAATTTAGAAAAACAATCCAAACTACTTTAAAAAAAAAAACACCTGTAAAATTAAATAAAAACCTAATCTTAACTTTAAAAAAAAACAAAAAAACTATTACTAAAAATAGAAAACTAAAATTACAAAAAACAAAAAACTAACATTACTAAAAAATCCCCCTAACAGTACAGAAAAAACAACAACCTAACATTACAGAAAATAAAAAAGGAATTACAAAGAAATTACATGTACATCTTATATATATATAGTTAAAAAGTTTGGCGCAGAACTAGACTAGCCCTAATTTACAAATATTAGAGTAATCAATATTGATCCCAAGTAGTTTAAATGTATAAGATGAATAAATGTATAACATTTGAACAACCTTCTACATGAAGATAAATATTATAAGAAATTACTGAGTGACCCCACAACCATGTTCCTGAGAGAATATAGACATCTTTTAGATGATGCAAATGAAGAGAAAATTCTGAATAATGAGAATGCCTTTTTGAGAAACGACACCCCTACGGTTGCCATCTTCTATCACCTCCCGAAGGTGCATAAGGATCTCAAGAAACCACCGGGCAGACCAATAGTTTCGGGCATCAATTCCCTAACCTCCAAACTTTCAGATTATATAGATTCATTCCTTCAACCTCTAATACCCCTGCTGAAATCTCACCTAAGAGATACACCAGACAACATACAGAAACTATCACAAGTGAAATGGAGTACAGAAGCAATATGGGTGACACTGGATGTTAGTGCCCTCTTTTCCAATATCCCTCATAAAAAGGGAGTGGAGGCAGTTAAGTTTTGGTTGGATACTTTAACAAACCTACCAATAAATACTCAGGAGTTCCTATTAAAAGCCATTACTTTTATTCTCGAAAGGAATTATTTTCTTTTTGAATTTTTTTTCTACCTACAGCTCCTTGGGACAGCAATGGGGACACGTTTTGCCCCCAGTTTTGCTAATCTTTACATGGGCTGTGGGAAGAAATGACGATCTGAAACAATAATCCATTCCTACCATTTATAAAAAAATGGGCAAAGTATGATGATATGGGAAAGACCAGAGGAGGCTTTAGATGAATTAATTTTTGGTTTGAATACAAATGAATTTAATCTATCCTTTACTGGAAATAGAAGCAAGGACCAAATAGAGGCCCAGATTATAATTTTTGTGCTAGAGGCTGTGCGGTGCCCCCAACTTCGCCGCTATTATAATAAACATATTAACCCCTAAACTGCCACACTCCCGCCTCGCAAACATTAGTTAAATATTATTAACCCCTAATCTGGCGGCCCTAACATCGCCGCCACCTACCTACATTTATTAACCCCTAATCTGCTGCCCCCAATGTTGCCGCCACTATATTAACGTTATTAACCCCTAAACCTATGTCTAACCCTAAACCTAACACCCCCTAACTTAAATATAATTAAAAGAAATCTAAATAAAAATTACTATCATTAACTAAATTATTCCTATTTAAAACTAAATACTTACCTGTAAAATAAACCCTCAGCTAGCTACAATATAACTAATAGTTACATTGTAGCTAGTTTAGGATTTATTTTTATTTTACAGGCAAGTTTGTATTTATTTTAACTAGGTAGTATACTTACTAAATAGTTATTAACTATTTAATAACTACCTAGCTAAAATAAATACAAAAGTACCTGTAAAATAAAACCTAACCTAAGTTACAATTACACCTAACACTACACTATAATTAAATTAATTCCCTAAATTAAATACAATTAAATAAAATTAAATAAAATTAAATAAAATTAGCTAAAGTACAAAAAAACCAAACACTAAATTACAGAAAATAATAAACAAATTACAAGATTTTTAAACTAATTACACCTAATCTAATCCCCCTAACAAAATAAAAAAGCCCCCCCAAAATAAAAAAAGCCCTACCATACACTAAATTACAAATTGCCCCAAAGTAATCAGCTCTTTTACCTGTAAAAAAAATTACAAATCCCCCCCAACATTAAAACCCACCACCCACACAACCAACCCTACTCTAAAACCCACCCAATACCCCCTTAAAAAAACCTAACACTAACCCCTTGAAAATCACCTTACCGGGAGAAGTCTTCACCCAACCGGGCCGAAGTCCTCAATGAAGCCAGGAGAAGTCTTCATCCAAGCCTGGCGAAGTGGTCCTCCAGACGGGCAGAAGTCTTCATCTAGATGGCATCTTCTATCTTCATCCATCCGGCGCGGAGCGGGTCCATCTTCAAGACATCAGATGCAGAGCATCCTCTTCATCCGACGGCTAACAATGAATGAAGGTTCCTTTAAATGACGTCATCCAAGATGGCGTCCCTTCAATTTCCGATTGGCTGATAGAATTGTATCAGCCAATCGGAATTAAGGTAGAAAAAATCCTATTGGCTGATGCAATCAGCCAATAGGATTGAGCTGGCATTCTATTGGCTGATTGGAACAGCCAATAGAATGCCAGCTCAATCCTATTGGCTGATTTGATCAGACAATAGAATTGAACTTCAATCCTATTGGCTGATTGAATCAGCCAATAGGATTTTTTCTACCTTAATTCCGATTGACTGATAGAATTCCATCAGCCAATCGGATTTGGAGGGACGCCATCTTGGATGATGTCATTTAAAGGAACCTTCATTCAGTGTTAGCCGTCGGATGAAGAGGATACTCTGCGTCGGATGTCTTGAAGATGGACCCGCTCCGTGCCGGATGGAAAAAGATAGAAGATGCCGTCTGGATGAGGACTTCTGCCCATCTGGAGGACGACTTCGCCCGGCTTGGATGAAGACTTCTCCCAGCTTCGTTGAGGACTTCAGCCCGGTTGGATGAAAACTTCTCCCAGTAAGGTGATCTTCAAGGGGTTAGTGTTAGTTTTTTTTTAAGGGGGTATTGGGTGGGTTTTAGAGTAGGGTTGGTTGTGTGGGTGGTGGGTTTTAATGTTGGGGATTTGTAATTTTTTTACAGGTAAAAGAGCTGATTACTTTGGGGCAATGCCCCGCAAAAGGCCATTTTAAGGGCTATTTGTAATTTAGTGTATGGTAGGGCTTTTTTTATTTGGTGGGGGGCTTTTTTATTTTGTTAGGGGGATTAGATTAGGTGTAATTAGTTTAAAAATCTTGTAATTTGTTTATTATTTTCTGTAATTTAGTGTTTGTTTTTTTTGTACTTTAGCTAATTTTATTTAATTGTATTTAATTGTATTTAATTTAGGGAATTAATTTAATTATAGTGTAGTGTTAGGTGTAATTGTAACTTAGGCTAGGTTTTATTTTACAGGTCAATTTGAATTTATTTTAGCTAGGTAGTTATTAAATAGTTAATAACTATTTAATAACTATTCTACCTAGTTAAAATAAATACAAACTTGCCTGTAAAATAAAAATAAACCCTAAGATAGCTACAATGTAACTATTAGTTATATTGTAGCTACCTTAGGGTTTATTTTATCGGTAAGTATTTAGTTTTAAATAGGAATAATTTAGTTAATGATACTAATTTTTATTCAGATTTCTTTTAATTATATTTAATTTAGGGGGGGGGGGTTAGGGTTAGGGTTAGACTTAGATTTAGGGGTTAATAACTTTAGTATAGTGGCGGCGACGTTGGGGGCAGCAGATTGGGGGTTAATAAATGTAGGTAGGTGTTGGCGATGTTAGGGACGGCAGATTAGGGATTAATAATATTTAACTAATGTTTGCGAGGCGGGAGTGCGGCTGTTTAGGGGTTAATATATTTATTATAGTGACGGTGATGACCGGTTCGGCAGATTAGGGGTTCATTTTTATTTTATTTTTAGTGTTTGCGATGCGGGAGGGCCTTGGTTTAGGGATTAATAGGTAGTTTATGGGTGTTAGTGTACTTTTTAGCACTTTCGTTAAGAGTTTTATGCTATGGCTTTGTAGTGTAAAACTCTTAACTACTGACTTTAAAATGTGGTACCAGTCTTGACAGGAGAGGGTCTACCGCTCACTTTTTGGCAGACTCGTAATACCGGCGCTATGCAAGTCCCATTGAAAAAAGAGGATACGCAATTTATGTAAGTGGATTTGTGGTATTTCCAAGTCTGGCCAAAAAAGTGAGCGGTGAGCCTGTACCTTCAAGACTCGTAATACCAGCAGGCGTTAAAAAGCAGCGTTAGGACCGGCTAACGTTGCTTTTAAGCCTAACGCAAAACTCATAATCTAGCCGAGAGTTTCTTGATATATGTCTGTTCCATGAGAATAACAAAATCCAAACAAAGTTATATAACAAAGAAACTGACAGTAATGGTTACTTGTATGCAACTAGTAACCATAATCAAATCTGGATTAAAAACATCCCTTATGGAGAGTTCCAAAGAATATGAAGAAATTGCTCAAAAATGGAGGATTTTGAAGAAAAGAATTTTCTGGAAAGAGGATATTGGAAAGGAGATCTGGATAAAGCCCATATGAAGGCATGGAATCTAAACAGGCACTCACTACTAGAAACTGGAAACAAGAAAGTTAGAAACCGGAAGGAAGATACCATTAATTTTATTACTACATTTAATGAAGGCGCCAAGGAGATTAAAACAATCATGAAAAAACACTGGCATTTGTTACTAAAAGATAAACTTCTGAAAAAGACCATACCCAAGGAGCCAAAAATTATCTTTAGGAAGAACAAGTATTTGAAAAATACTTTGGCACCAAGCCAATTAAAAACAACAACTAAATAAAATT
Organism: Bombina bombina; assembly: GCF_027579735.1. NCBI lineage: Eukaryota > Metazoa > Chordata > Amphibia > Anura > Bombinatoridae > Bombina > Bombina bombina. The sequence continues at coordinate 941,266,395 of NC_069503.1, forward strand.
GGCTAGGGAAGATGACAATAGGCTTTTTCAAATGCAATCGCCTCAACTGTGTAGCCTGTGATCACCATTACAATTGGTCTAAATCTACGAAAAAAATTAAATCTAATACAAATGGAAGAAGTTGCAAGATAAATGTGGCCTGCAACTGTAAAACAGACCAAATAGTATATTTGTTAGAGTGCTCATGTGGGCTACAATATGTAGGGCATACCACTAGACCTTTTAAGAAGAGATTAGCAAAACATCTAACTAATATTAAAGCAGGTCTTAAAACACATACACCAAGATTGCGAGTTTTGCGGTAACAGGGGTGCGATGCTAACGAGACTATTTTTCTTAACACTCCCTTAAGACAACGCTGGCATTACAGGTTCTTTTAAACCCGGCGTTAGCCGCAAAAAGGTGAGTTTAGAGCAAAATTTTGCTCCACATCTAACTTCAATACCAGTGTTGCTTACGGTAGCGGTAAGCTGGCTAAATGTGCTCGTGCACGATTTACCAATAGGAAACAATGGGGGAGAGCCGGCTGAAAAAAAACCTAACACCTGCAAAAAAGCAGCGTTCAGCTCCTAACGCAGCCCCATTGATTCCTATGGAGAAATTAATTTTATGTCTACACCTAACACCCTAACATGAACCCCGAGTCTAAACACCCCTAATCTTACATTTATTAACCCCTAATCCGCCACCCCCCGACATCGTCACCACCTGCATTATATTATTAACCCCTAATCTGCCGCTCTGGACACCCCCGCCACCTACATTATCCCTATGAACCCGTAATCTGCTGCCCCCAACATCGCCGAACCCTACATTATATTTATTAACCCCTAATCTCCCCCCCAACGCCACCACAACCTACCTACACTTATTAACCCCTAATCTGCCACCGCCAATGTCGCCGCCACTATAATAAAGTTATTAACCCCTAAACCTAAGTCTAACCCTAACCCTAACACCCCCCTAATTTATATATAATTTAAATAAATATAAATAAAATAACTACAATTAAATAAATTATTACTATTTAAAACTAAATACTTATCTATAAAATAAACCCTAAGATAGTTACAATATAACTAATAGTTACATTGTATCTATCTTAGGATTTAGATTTATTTTACAGGCAACTTTGTATTTATTTTAACTAGGTAGAATAGTTATTAAATAGTTATTAACTATTTAATAGCTACCTAGTTAAAATAAGTACAAATTTACCTGTAAAATAAATCCTAACCTAAATTACAATTACACCTAACACTGCACTATAATTAAATTAATTACATAAACTAACTACAATTAACTACAATTAAATTAAATAAACTAAAGTACGAAAAACAACAAACACTAAATTACAGAAAATAAAAAAATAATTATAATTTTTTTAAACTAATTACACCTAATCTAAATTACAAATAGCCCTTAAAAGGGCCTTTTGCGGGGCATTGCCCCAAAGTAATCAGCTCTTTTACCTGTAAAAAAAAATACAATACCCCCCCAAAATTAAAACCCACCACCCACACACCCAACCCTACTCTAAAACCCTCCCAATTGGATCAGCCAATAGGATTTTTCCTACCTTAATTCCGATTGGCTGCCAATCGGAATTCAAGGGACGTCATCTTGGATGAAGTCATTTAAAGGAACCTTCATTCTTCGCTTGGACTTCGTTTGAAGAGGATGCTCCGCCTTGGCTGGATTGAAGATGGACCCGCTCCACTCCTGATGGATGAAGATAGAAGATACCGTCTGGATGAAGACTTCTGCCGCTTGGAGGACCTCTTCTGCCGGCCGGATCGGATTAAGACTTCTGCCCCTCTGGAGGTCCACTTGTGCCCGGCTGGGTGAAGATGACTCAAGGTAGGGTGATCTTCAAGGGGGTAGTGTTAGGTTTTTTTAAGGGGGGATTGGTGGGTTTTAGAGTAGGGTTGGGTGTGTGGGTGGTGGGTTTTAATGTTGGGGGGTATTGTATTTTTTTTTTACAGGTAAAAGAGCTGATTACTTTGGGGCAATGCCCCGCAAAAGGCCCTTTTAAGGACTATTTGTAATTTAGTATAGGGTAGGGAATTTTATTATTTTGAGGGGCTTTTTTATTTTATTAGGGGGATTAGATTAGGTGTAATTAGTTTTAAAAAATTGTAATTATTTTTTTATTTTCTGTAATTTAGTGTTTTTTTCGTACTTTAGTTTATTTAATTTAATTGTATTTAATTGTAGGTAAATTAGTAAATTAATTTAATGATAGTGTAGTGTTAGGTGTAATTGTAACTTAGGTTAGATAGTTAAAATAAATACAAAGTTGCCTGTAAAATAAATATAAACCCTAAGATAGATACAAATGTAACTATTAGTTATATTGTAGCTATCTTAGGGTTTATTTTATAGGTAAGTATTTAGTGTTAGGTGTAATTGTAACTTAGGTTAGATAGTTAAAATAAATACAAAGTTGCCTGTAAAATAAATATAAACCCTAAGATAGATACAAATGTAACTATTAGTTATATTGTAGCTATCTTAGGGTTTATTTTATAGGTAAGTATTTACCTATATCTTCAAGGGGGTAGTGTTAGGTTTTTTTAAGGGGGGATTGGGTGGGTTTTAGAGTAGGGTTGGGTGTGTGGGTGGTGGGTTTTAATGTTGGGGGTATTGTATTTTTTTTTTACAGGTAAAAGAGCTGATTACTTTGGGGCAATGCCCCGCAAAAGGCCCATTTAAGGACTACCGCTCACTTCTTCCAAGACTCGTAATACTGGCGTTAGGCAAATCCCATTAAAAAGATAGGATACGCAATTGACATAAGGGGATTTGCGGTAAGCTCGAGTCGCTGAAGAAAAGTGAGCGGTACACCTGTGCCTGCCAGACTCGTAATACCAGCGGGCGTTAAAAAGCAGCGTTGGGACCTCTTAATGCTGCTTTTTAAGGCTAACGTAAGACTCGTAATCTAGCCGATAGTGTTTCAGCACATTTCAATGTTTTCGATAACATGGACCCTTCAAATCTTAGAGCTACTATATTAGAGTTTATACCAGCAAAAAATAGAAGAGGCAATAGAGAATTGTTTTTCAGAAAAAGAGAGACATATTGGATCCATATTCTACATACTCAGGTCCCATATGGTCTCAATAAAGACATAGACCTAGCAGCCTTTCTAATGGAAAGTTAGAATATTTTAGTTAGTCAGGTCAGTAATATTACAAACATTTATTTTGAACTTATAATCATATCTATATTTATTTGTAGGCCGATTAATGTCTATTCTCCATTCTAACTGGTCTACCAATCCCTATTTCTATTGGGTAGGTTGAGAGTGATATTAGGATTAAAATCATTACAAACATTTTTATCAATTTATAATATTATTATGAATATCATTATTAATTATATTAATCCAGATAAAAGGTTTTTTTTTTTATAGAAAAATAATCTTTAGGTATACTAGTTACTTTTCTTTCCTATGTTCTATGGATGGGCTGAGCCGTTCCCTACCAATTAATATATGTTTTAATTATTTAATCATTTCATCATATTACTAGGATTTTTATACTGAAAAGGTTTTTATATTTAATATATATATATACATTTTATGTACCTACTTCATTTTTTATATATTTTATGAGAACTATAAAGCTTACAAGCTTTGTTTTATTTATTTACTCACCAATTTGTTAGTTTTATCTTGTGTATAAATAACGTCTCTAAAATGATTAGCATTCTAGCTATTAATCTCGAATGGATTTTACCAATTTTCATAGAAATCCATCTGACAAATGAACTAAATTATCAAATATATAATATATAATAGAAATCTCAATATATACAAATATCTTAACAATTTCATTGAGTCTGATTTATCATGCTGCTTTTTGATATACATAACAAAAGTGTTTTTCTTGTACCTGGTTCAGCTTTTATCTTGTACTATTTATAGCATGCAGTTTTAGATATTATCTCTATGCAAATATGTTTGACAAGTGGACAAAGCTTTGATATAGGGACCCGAAAGGGGTGTTGTTTGTTTATTTATTCATTGCTTTATTGCATAAAGAAATACAGCATAATGTGACAAATAATTGTACTATATATACACCGCTTGTAAACAGGAAGGTCTGGTGATGCCTTGCAATAATCCACGTAAGTGGAAGAATTCGAAATATGATATAAGTAATATCTTCCTTTACGAACACGTCACTACGGTGTTATGGAGAAGGCTGTCTGCAAAGATGGATTTCACTGAATTATCACAAACGCATAATTTATATTCCTTTGTGGTAGCGTTCTATGGCCCCTATTTATGAAAGTCTGGCGGACCTGATCCAACAGTGCGGATCAGGTCCGCCAGACCTCGCTGAATACGGCGAGCAATACGCTCGCCGTATTCAGCATTGCACCAGCAGCTCACAAGAGATGCTGGTGCAACGCCGCCCCCTGCTGACTCGCGGCCAATCGGCCGCCAGCAGGGAGGTGTCAATCAACCCGATCGTACTCGATCGGGTTGATTTCCGGGGATGTCTGTCCGCCTGCTCAGAGCAGGCGGACAGGTTATGGAGCAGCGGTCTTTGTGACCGCTGCTTCATAACTGCTATTTCTGGCGAGCCTGCAGGCTCGCCAGAAACACAGGACATCAAGCTCCATTCGGAGCTTGATAAATATGCACCTATATGTACATACAAATCCTGAATCTCTGCAGACAGCGTTTTGCACAAACAAAGCTTACATGGAAGACTTCGTACACACACTCCCCCTAGAACGTCTTCAAAACTATCTGATTGGATGATTTTGGGGGAGTGTATTTTGACACATACTCCATGTATGTCATTTAACCCAAACACATAAACCAATTACGAATGGGAGTTTTCTTAGTGGGCGGGCCGCACTGCCCTTATATTCCCCTATTTAAGAAGCGATCCGCAATTCTCACATATGTATCCTCTGATGAAGAAGGATAGTACTATCTTATAAATAAGCCTTTGAAATGCGTCAGAAAACTTCATTTTCTGGGTGAGATCTACGCCTCAGGGCTCCAGTCTAAACCCCACATTTGAACCGTGTGATATATAAATATTTGCTCTACAGAGTTTACGCTATTGGAACTGTTGTAACCACTTAAACAAATGTTACTGATACCTCATATATGGATTGAGGTTTGAAAATGTAAGCAAGCTTTTACCTAGTGTGTGTTTTTTTACCAATAAATACTAAGTGTGTTTTATGAAAACAATATTGCACTATCTTGCTCTTTTTTGTCTTACCATCCTCTAACTGGATGAGATTTACAACAAGCGTGGAAAGGGAGAGGAGAGGAGGAAGAAAAGTTTTGGAGCCAAGAGTCGTTTGAAAAACGGATCACAGGCTAATTGGAGATCTTCCTACCTAACAAATTGTGCGGCACTTACCTCATTCTGATTGAGGTATTTTATAGTACGTAGGAAGTTCACCTATTTATCACAGGTGTTTGGGCACACCAACTAGCAACTAAATTGGACTTTAAGTTTCTACACTTGAAATTATTGAGAACTGCTGGGTGTTCTTTATCTTTTGGAACTTTTTAAAGTTTTTTTTTCTATGTAACCAGCCTAGCCAACTGTGAACTGATTACATTATTAGAACTGCAATATATGCATGTACATATCTAAATCAATTTGATATTCTTTATTACTAATTTATTTTCAGAGCTTTTAAAATACTTGTTGGATGTACACGCATTCTCTTTTGTACATTCAAATTTTATACATTTATTCATCTTATACATTTAAACTACTTGGAATCTATATTAATTACTCTAATATTTGGAGATTAGGGCTAGTCTAGTTCTGCGACTGCAAACCAATCTTTTGAACTATTTGTTTTATTTTAGACAATACACCTTTAGTGGTAGAGACCCTTTTGGTATTTTGTCAGGTTTCTTGGGCAGCATAACGTGACAACCCTAAATCCAAGATCGATCCATAGGGATCTACTTATACTCCACTAAGCGCTGTATTTTGTTCCTCTTCTCATTTATTATATTATATTATATAAATATATATATATATATATATATATATATATATATATATAATATATATATATATATATATACATACATATATACATATATACAAGTATGTGCAAGGATATATGTACAAATTCTAGCATAATTTAAAAAAATAAATAAAAAACATGACAACTAGAAATACAAATACACATTAACTTCTGTGAAAGTATCATATAACAAATCAATATAAAAATAACTTTCTATGATATATTGTTTGTTGAGGTATAAATCAATCTATTTCTTGGATATTAACAAATGAAAAATAAAAGATTAGCTTTAGAGAAATGTGCTTGTTCATGGACAGTAATGAAATGGTATAAATAAAGTTGGGAAAAACCTGAATAGCTGCGACATTGTACTTGACGCAAGTGTTTTTGATGGCTTTTTTGATAAATAAGGAGATCGTATTCAGATCCACAGCAGCGATGTTTGGAGATGTTTGGCGAGTGTATGGAGCCTGAGGCCCCTTGTTTCCGTTGAGCCTAAAGACCGCTGCTCCATAACTTGTCCGCCTGCTCTGAGGTGGCGGACAGAAATCAACACGATCAAATACAATCGGGTGGATTGACACCCCCTGCTAGCGACCGATTGGCCGCAAATCTGCAGGGTGCGGCATTGCACCAGCAGTTCACCAGAACTGTTGGTGCAATGATAAATGCTGACAGATCACACATTGACAAATATGCCCCTTACTATTTAAACTGCTGGGAGACATTAAGCATTAAAAAAGGAAAAATTATTGTTTACAGGGAAATTAAACACTAAGGGCTAAACTAAGTGTGGAGCGCAAATTCTTTGCCCCCGAGCGATAAGGGGTTTCTTGCAAGGGTTTGTGCTCATCAGGCTTACCGCTTGTATTACGAGTTGAAAGTAAACGCGATTGAGCACAATTGCCATTTTGCTAGAATCATTACCGTGACTTCACAACTCAATTGTTTTGCAAAACATAAAAGTTGCAGAAAACACATAAAAAATTAATTACAAAATAGAGTTACACTCATAATAACACCATCTATTAAAAATGATTTATTTTTATAAAGTTAAAAGTTATAAAGGCTCAAAGATATGAGGTCTCAGGCAGTGGCGTAGCGTGGCTTCTCAGCGCCCAGGGCAAGGCAAGAATTGCGCCCCCCTAATCCATTAGCACTGACTGAGTCCCTTCCACCAGTGCAGTAGGGATTGGCAAATTTGCTTTGAATCTAGGAGACAGCTCAACAACTTAGGAGACAGGTTTTTGTTTTAAAACAAACAAAGCTTTATTTTAACAACAAAAATATATACTATATATATATAATTCGAAACTCTACATTCATCCTTAAAAATAAGGATTCAATATGGTTGCAGGCAGCCATTACTTTATTATATACATTAAGTAAGTACATTATATAACTTAATTACATTTTTTTATGGTTTAATATTTAAACATGGGATTTCATTTTTAAAATACATGTGAGCCAGCATGCCAGAGTGTGAGAGTGATCTATGCTGCTTTAAAGTGAAAGCCAGTTATTTTTTTTTAAATTCATTTTTAACCTGGGTAAAACATACATCTTGTATGTTTTATTTTACCCAGGTTAAAAATGAATTTTAAATAAAATAACCAGCTTTCACTTTAAAGCAGCATAGATCACTCTCACACTCTGGCATGCTGGCTGGCTCAGACTCTGGGTCCTTTGGAATTTGGAATTTGGCTGGCTGGCTCAGAGTGACTCTGGGTCCTTTGGAACTTGGCTGACTGGCTGGCTGGCCCTGCGACGTCACGTGGGTAACGGTAGAAGCTAAGCTGCATTTTGCGTGCGTTGCCATTTCCAATCCCTATTCCCCAGGGCCGAGGCAAAAACAGGGGCTATAATAATTTAATTATAATTCTGGCTGGCAGTGGCACTGGTTGTCTGGTTCTGATACGGACCTGGTGATGAGTTTGGTAATTTCTGTTGACACTACTTACCTTATCATTGCGGGCGCGGCGTGCTAGTCAATCTGACTCCACTCTGGCTCTGCTGCTCTGACTTCTTCCTCCCTCCTGACATGTGCGCTGGGAGTGGGAGTGGACCGTGCTAACTAGTGGCGTAAACACTAGTCTAGCAGCAGGTAACGGTCGGATAGGATTACACTCATAAAATTATGATAATTAAATCATTACACAGCACGGCTGGACGCAGGCGCCTGTCAGATTTTTTAGCCTCCCTGTAGCGCCGCTGGGAGTGGGACTGTGACTGTCTACTGTCTTGAGATGGTGGGGACTGGGGAGGCTGGGAGCCAAGCATTTTGCGCCCCTCAGAATTTTGCGCCCGGGGCAACCGCCCCTGTGGCCCCCCCCACGCTACACCACTGGTCTCAGGTATTAGAAAAAAAAGGCAGCAAAGGACTTTAACTTTGAGATACATATCTATACATGTCTAAAATGGGTATGTGTGTATATATATATATGTCAGACTATATATCTGTACATATGTATTTATGTATTTTTATGTGTATGCAATATTCAGTTAACGAGAGCTCTGAAGTCGCGGTAATCATTCTAGTGATTTCACTACATTCCAGTACTGACCCGTTTACACATGTGTAGTAAATGTCCATCAGATACCTGCAGTGCAACTTAGATTTCATAATGGCAGCACCCATGATTAGAAGAAGGTGTATGGAATATATTTAGTGTTCAGTGCCCCTTTAAAAGCCAATGATTCATTAGCAGTATTTATGTAAACGTGGCAATAATAATATTTAAAGCTCATCGAAATATGGTTATTAAACTGCTGTCATTCAAGGTAATCCTGAAAATCTGGCCTGTTTGGGAGGCCTGAGGACAGGTTTGAAAACCAGTGATCCACATTCATATTTTGGCCAATCTACATTCATATTACGTAAACACAGGGAAAAAAGATTTTCACAGGTTCTTCTAATTTTTTTTTGCAAATATAAGTGGACGGATAACATGTTAACATTTAATCAGTATTGATACAGACTGCCTACTATATTTGAATGAAGTTTTTTTTTCAGATAAGTTAAGGTAGTGATCAGATACACACAGATGAAGCCAGTCTTGTAATGTATACCTGAAGGATTGTATGAGAAACAAATCCTAATATATACCCACATATAGGCATGTTTTTTTTTCCTGACTATCCCTTGTAAGTGGTGAAGGGTGCTTAGTGCCAATATATAAATATAACAAACAAAGGGGGAAATGAAAAAAGTAGCACTATTCTAGCACTCACTTAAGAATACTATATTATTTCCCAGAAAGAGGAATACAGAAAATAAAACTTATAAAGGTAAGTCACAACATGAGATATCTATAACATCCAAAATGACATAGGCCTAGATTTAGAGTTTGGCGGTAGCCGTCAAAACCAGCGTTAGAGGCTCCTAACGCTGGTTTTTACCGCCCGCTGGTATTTGGAGTCAGTCAGGAAAGGGTCTAACGCTCAGTTTGGAGCCGCGACTTTTCCATACCGCAGATCCCTCTACGCCATTTGCGTATCCTATCTTTTCAATGGGATCTTTCTAACGCCGGTATTTAGAGTCGTGGCTGAAGTGAGCATTAGAAATCTAACGACAAAACTCCAGCCGCAGAAAAAAGTCAGTAGTTAAGAGCTTTCTGGGCTAACGCCGGTTTATAAAGCTCTTAACTACTGAGTTCTAAAGTACACTAACACCCATAAACTACCTATGCACCCCTAAACTGAGGCCCCCCCCACATCGCCGCCACTCTATTAAAATTTTTTAACCCCTAATCTGCCGCTCCATACACCGCCGCAACCTACATTATACCTATGTACCCCTAATCTGCTGCCCCTAACACCGCCGACCCCTATATTATATTTATTAACCCCTAATCTGCCGCCCCCGCTATCGCTGACACCTGCATATTATTATTAACCCCTAATCTTCCGCTCCGTACACCGCCGCAACCTACGTTATCCCTATGTACCCCTAATCTGCTGCCCCTAACACCGCCGACCCCTATATTATATTTATTAACCCCTTATCTGCCGCCCCCAACGTCGCCTCCACCTACCTACAATAATTAACCCCTAATCTGCCGACCGGATCTCACCGCTACTATAATAAATGTATTAACCCCTAAAGCTAAGTCTAACCCTAACACTAACACCCCCCTAAGTTAAATATAATTTAAATCTAATGAAATAAATTAACTCTTATTAAATAAATTAATCCTATTTAAAGCTAAATACTTACCTGTAAAATAAACCCTAATATAGCTACAATATAAATTATAATGATATTGTAGCTATTTTAGGATTAATATTTATTTTACAGGTAACTTTGTAATTATTTTAACCAGGTACAATAGCTATTAAATAGTTAATAACTATTTAATAGCTACCTAGTTAAAATAATTACAAAATTACCTGTAAAATAAATCCTAACCTAAGTTACAATTAAACCTAACACTGCACTATCAATAAATTAATTAAATAAAATACCTACAATTATCTACAATTAAACCTAACACTACACTATCAATAAATTAATTAAATAAAATACCTACAATTAAATACAATTAAATAAACTAACTAAAGTACAAAAAATAAAAAAGAACTAAGTTGCAAAAAATAAAAAAATATTTACAAACATTAGAAAAATATTACAACAATTTTAAACTAATTACACCTACTCTAAGCCCCCTAATAAAATAACAAAGACCCCCAAAATAAAAAAAATGCCCTACCCTATTCTAAAATTAAAATAGAAAAGCTCTTTTACCTTACCAGATTGAGATCGCATTCTATTGGCTGTTCCGATCAGCCAATAGAATGCGATCTCAATCTGATTGGCTGATTGGATCAGCCAATCGGATTGAACTTGAATCTGATTTTCTGATTCCATCAGCCAATCAGAATTTTCCTACCTTAATTCCGATTGACTGATAGAATCCTATCAGCCAATCGGAATTCGAGGGACACCATCTTGGATGACGTCCCTTAAGGGAACCGTCATTCGTTGGGAAGTCGTCGGTGAAGATGGATGGATCCGCGCTGGAGGTCTTGAAGATCGGATTGAAGAACATAGAAGATGCGGCTTGGAAGAAGATGTTTGCTGGTCCGGATGTCCTCTTCTGCCCGCTTGGATCAAGACTTCAGCCGGAGGATGGACGCCACTCTTCAGCCCCCGCTTGGGCTTGGATCAAGACTTCGGAGGCTTGGATCAAGACTTCGGTGGACGGATCGGTGAACCCGGCGAGGTGAAGACAAGGTAGGGAGATCTTCAGGGGCTTAGTGTTAGGTTTATTTAAGGGGGGTTTGGGTTAGATTAGGGGTATGTGGGTGGTGGGTTGTAATGTTGGGGGGGTATTGTATGTTTTTTTTACAGGCAAAAGAGCTGAATTCTTTGGGGCATGCTCCGCAAAGGGCCCTTTTAAGGGCTGGTAAGGTAAAAGAGCTTTTCTATTTTAATTTTAGAATAGGGTAGGGCATTTTTTTATTTTAGGGGTCTTTGTTATTTTATTAGGGGGCTTAGAGTAGGTGTAATTAGTTTAAAATTGTTGTAATATTTTTCTAATGTTTGTAAATATTTTTTTATTTTTTGTAACTTAGTTCTTTTCTATTTTTTGTACTTTAGTTAGTTTATTTAATTATATTTAATTGTAGGTATTTTATTTAATTAATTTATTGATAGTGTAGTGTTAGGTTTAATTGTAGATAATTGTAGGTATCTTATTTAATTAATTTATTGATAGTGTAGTGTTAGGTTTAATTGTAACTTAGGTTAGGATTTATTTTACAGGTAATTTTTTAATTATTTTAACTAGGTAGCTATTAAATAGTTATTAACTATTTAATAGCTATTGTACCTGGTTAAAATAATTACAAAGTTAACTTATTTAACTTAGGGGGGTGTTAGTGTTAGGGTTAGACTTAGCTTTAGGGGTTAATACATTTATTATAGTAGCGGTGAGATCCGGTCGGCAGATTAGGGGTTAATTATTGTAGGTAGGTGGAGGCGACGTTGGGGGCGGCAGATAAGGGGTTAATAAATATAATATAGGGGTCGGCGGTGTTAGGGGCAGCAGATTAGGGGTACATAGGGATAACGTAGGTTGCGGCGGTGTACGGAGCGGCAGATTAGGGGTTAATAATAATATGCAGGTGTCAGCGATAGCGGGGGCGGCATATAAGGGGTTAATAAATATAATATAGGGGTCGGCGGTGTTAGGGGCAGCAGATTAGGGGTACATAGGTATAATGTAGGTTGCGGCGGTGTACAGAGCGGCAGATTTGGGGTTAATAATAATATGCAGGGGTCAGCGATAGCGGGGCGGCAGATTAGGGGTTAATAAATGTAAGGTTAGGGGTGTTTAGACTCGGGGTACATGTTAGGGTGTTAGGTGCAGACATAGGAAGTGTTTCCCAGAAGTAAACAATGGGGCTGCGTTAGGAGCTGAACGCTGCTTTTTTGCAGGTGTTAGGTTTTTTTTCAGCTCAAACTGCCCCATTGTTTTCTATGGGGGAATCGTGCACAAGCACGTTTTTGAAGCTGGCCGCGTCCGTAAGCAGCGTTGGTATTTAGAGTTGCAGTGGCGGTAAATATGCTCTACGCTCTCTTTTTGGAGCCTAACGCAGCCCTTCTGTGAACTCTAAATACTAGCGGTATTTAAAAGGTGCGGGGGAAAAAAAGCATGCGTAGCTAACGCACCCCTTTGGCCGCAGAACTCTAAATCTAGCCGATAGTAAATATCTGAGTACAGTTATGGAGCAATCTGCATCGGTTGCTCCATTATGTATGCAAAACCAAAAAAGAAAATGAAACAAAGAGGATATAATCCTTCAAATAATTAAACTTGCGGTAGTGCATACACAATTATTAAAACTAATTGGGTCTGTGCTTCCACGCCCTGCAAAAATATCTCAGATAAACCCCTCCAATTTGCATAAATTCATAACAATTAAGTGGTCCTGTAAAGACAAAGGAGAGTGCCTGATGTGCATTTCGCTATTCGACTTTCTCAAAGGCCTTAATATTGTGAAGTAGTGGAAGGAAATGTCAAGTATATGAGGTCAGGCACAGGCAGTATTGGCAAAGGGTACAGATAGATTATTCAGAAAGTAAGGAAATTAAGATGGAAGCTAAGCAGAGCTGTTACCAGTTCAGTTATCTTAACAAATTGAGTGGAATAACCAAACATCTCTTATATAGTGTCTGTACCCTTCTGCCACAAAACGCAATGTACCCTATGTACCCTGTTAAGCAGTGGATTACGATATGGGATGGAACCTGTGGTTGGTGCCATGATATTAGAAAACAATATACATTTAAGTATGCTGTGGAAAATTTCACTTTTACACTTATAGGAAATAAAACTTTGAAAATATGTAAACTTTGAAAAATATTTGGAAACTTAATAATATATTTGGCAAAATCTTATTCAAGTTGATAAATGAACTGGTAATAAAAACCTTAAAAAATATTTGGAAGTGTAACAATATATTTGGATAGATGTTATTCAAGTTGATAAATTAGCTGGTAGTAACTACTTAAATCTACATATAACTTTATGGAAATTTATATTGGCAGTACCATTCAGTATTTTCACATTTGGAATAGGATCTAGCAGTTCATTAGGGTACTATTTCCAAAATAACAATAATAGTTCTGTTCCAAGTTAAAATAACAGCATAAATAAACAAATAAATTGATAACATCAAACTCCCAGAATACAGAGACTTGGTCATATAAATATCCCTTGTTGTCTGGGCATTAGAAGGCTAATAATAAGTTAATGTTTGTCTTATTGTGTAACATTTGGGGATACTCATGACTCAAACCTGCAGAAATAGGTAGATTGGTTTAAATGTACTGTTGAGTCTCTAACCTCATCATTAATCTTTTTTAAATATTGTTTTTAGGGCTTTAATACAATTACAATTGAGGGGGATTGCTGTCCACCGCCTCAGAGGCTTGTGAGGGAACAGCTGCATCAAGATCCATATAGAGCTTGATGAATCAGCCCCTAAATGTGCTTTAGTCCGTTGTCATATAAATTTATTTCCTATTAGTCTCATATAAATCTTTCATTAATCACCAATTTTTGAATATACATTTTAATCAGGCAAGTTGTTTTTTATTACACAACCCAGTTTCAGATGTTTTGGCCTTCTGGTAATTATTTCCCTAATTGTCCTTAGAAGAAGTGATAAAATAATAGAACTTTTAAAAAAGGACAGTGGCATTGGCATACTATCGGCTAGATTGCGAGTTTTGCGGTATGAATGAAAAAGCAGCGTTAAGGCTCTTTTTCACTACCGCTGGTATTACGAGTTTTGCAGGTTTAGCTGCACTGCACACTTTTTTGGCCGTAATGCAAAGTAATTACAGCAGCTTTCAAAAAGTCCTTTTTCAATGGGACTTCCATAGCGCCGGTATTACGAGTTTGCCTGTCCGGCCAAAAAGTGAGCGGTACAGCCAATACCATCAAGGGGCGCGATCCGATATCGATCGCAGTTTGCGGCGCAAGCGAGGGACCGGCGTCGCCCGCAGTTTCAGCTCGCAACTCGAGCCATCCCATATAGGTCGCCGTCAGATGCTAACGTGCCGTAAGTCTCACAAACCAGCGATGTCCAGAAATCTGCGTAAGTACAAATTTCTGGCGTCGCCAGTGACTTACGGCACGTTAGAAACTGCCGGCGCCTATAAAACCTGACTAAAGTTTAAAACACCCGCACTGTCTAACACGCCTCCCTAACATAGCCCGCACTGTCTAACACGCCTCCCTAACATAGCCCGCACTGTCTAACCCTCTATCCGCTATCCCCCCTCACTAGCCTAACAATAAAAAAGCTATTAACCCCTAAACCGCCGCTCCTTTACCCCGCCGCAACCTAATAAAGTTATTAACCCCTAAACCGCCGCTCCCGTACCCCGCCACCAGCTATATTATATCTATAACCCCCTAAAGTGAGCCCCTAACACCGCCGCCATCTATATTAAAATTATTAACCCCTAATGTAAGCCCCTTACACCGCCGCCATCTCTATTAAAATGATTAACCCCTAATTTAATCTACCTACCCCGCCGCCAGCTATATTATCTATATTAACCCTAAGTATATTATAGTTAATATAGGTATTACATTATATATATTAACTATATTAACCCTAATTATATTAGGGTTAATATAGTTAATATAGTTACTATAGTATTTATATTAACTATATTAACTCTATCTAACCCTAACTAAATTTATATTAAATTAATCTAATTCATTTATAAACTAAAATATTCCTATTTAAATCTAAATACTTACCTATAAAATAAACCCTAAGATAGCTACAATATAATTAATAATTACATTGTAGCTATGTTAGGGTTAATATTTATTTTACAGGTAAATTGTTAATTATTTTAACTAGGTATAATAGATATTAAATAGTTATTAACTATTTAATATCTACCTAGTTAAAATAATTACCCAATTACCTGTAAAATAAATCCTAACCTAAGTTACAAATACACCTACACTATCAATAAATTAAATCAACTACAAACATCTATCTAAAAATACAATTAAATTAACTAAACTAAATTACAAAAAAAACAAACACTAAATTACAAAAAATAAAAAAGATTACAAGATATTTAAGCTAATTACACCTATTCTAAGCCCCCTAATAAAATAATAAACCCCCAAAATAAAAAAAATTCCCTGCCCTATTCTAAATTCAACAAATTTCAAAGCTCTTTACTTTACCAGCCCTTAAAAGGGCCTTTTGTGGGGCATGCCCCAAAGAATTCAGCTCTTTTGCATACAACAAATACAATACCCCCCCCCCCATTACAACCCACCACCCACATACCCCTATTCTAAACCCACCCAAACCCCCCTTAAAAAAGCCTAACACTACCCCCCTGAAGATCTCCCTACCTTGTCTTCACCACACCGGGCCGAACTCCTGATCTGATCCGGGCGATGTCTTCCTCCAAGCGGCAAAGAAGAATTCTTCCTCCGGCGATGTCATCCTCCAAGCGGCAAAGAAGAATTCTTCCTCCGGCGACGTCTTCCTCCAAGCGGCAGCAAAGTCTTCATTCTTCCGGCGGCATCTTCAATCTTCTTTCTTCGCTCCGCCGCCGCGGAGCATCCATCCCGGCCGACTGCTGAACTTGGAATGAGGTACCTTTAAATGACGTCATCCAAGATGGCGTCCGCCGAATTCCGATTGGCTGATAGGATTCTATCAGCCAATCAGAATTAAGTTAAAAAAATCTGATTGGCTGATTGAATCAGCCAATCAGATTCAAGTTCAATCCGATTGGCTGATCCAATCAGCCAATCAGATTGAGCTCGCATTCTATTGGCTGTTCCGATCAGCCAATAGAATGCGAGCTCAATCTGATTGGCTGATTGGATCAGCCAATCGGATTGAACTTGAATCTGATTGGCTGATTCAATCAGCCAATCAGATTTTTTTAACTTAATTCCGATTGGCTGATAGAATCCTATCAGCCAATCGGAATTCGGCGGACGCCATCTTGGATGACGTCATTTAAAGGTACCTCATTCCAAGTTCAGCAGTCGGCCGGGATGGATGCTCCGCGGCGGCGGAGCGAAGAAAGAAGATTGAAGATGCCGCCGGAAGAATGAAGACTTTGCTGCCGCTTGGAGGAAGACGTCGCCGGAGGAAGAATTCTTCTTTGCCGCTTGGAGAATGACATCGCCGGAGGAAGAATTCTTCTTTGCCGCTTGGAGGAAGACATCGCCCGGATCGGATCAGGAGTTCGGCCCGGTGTGGTGAAGACAAGGTAGGGAGATCTTCAGGGGGGTAGTGTTAGGCTTTTTTAAGGGGGGTTTGGGTGGGTTTAGAATAGGGGTATGTGGGTGGTGGGTTGTAATGGGGGGGTATTGTATTTGTTGTATGCAAAAGAGCTGAATTCTTTGGGGCATGCCCCACAAAAGGCCCTTTTAAGGGCTGGTAAGGTAAAGAGCTTTGAAATTTGTTGAATTTAGAATAGGGCAGGGAATTTTTTTTATTTTGGGGGTTTATTATTTTATTAGGGGGCTTAGAATAGGTGTAATTAGCTTAAATATCTTGTAATCTTTTTTTTATTTTTTGTAATTTAGTGTTTTTTTTTTTTTGTAATTTAGTTTAGTTAATTTAATTGTATTTTTAGATAGATGTTTGTAGTTGATTTAATTTATTGATAGTGTAGGTGTATTTGTAACTTAGGTTAGGATTTATTTTACAGGTAATTGGGTAATTATTTTAACTAGGTAGATATTAAATAGTTATTAACTATTTAATATCTATTATACCTAGTTAAAATAATTAACAATTTACCTGTAAAATAAATATTAACCCTAACATAGCTACAATGTAATTATTAATTATATTGTAGCTATCTTAGGGTTTATTTTATAGGTAAGTATTTAGATTTAAATAGGATTATTTTAGTTTATAAATGAATTAGATTAATTTAATATAAATTTAGTTAGGGTTAGATAGAGTTAATATAGTTAATATAAATACTATAGTAACTATATTAACTATATTAACCCTAATATAATTAGGGTTAATATAGTTAATATATATAATGTAATACCTATATTAACTATAATATACTTAGGGTTAATATAGATAATATAGCTGGCGGCGGGGTAGGTAGATTAAATTAGGGGTTAATCATTTTAATAGAGATGGCGGCGGTGTAAGGGGCTTACATTAGGGGTTAATAATTTTTATATAGGTGGCGGCGGTGTAAGGGGTCAGATTAGGGGATAGATAAGGTAGATGGCGGCGGTTTTAGAGGCTCACAGTAGGGGGTTAGTTTATGTAGATGGCGGCGGGGTCCGGGAGCGGCGGTTTAGGGGGTAATAACTTTATTAGGGATTTCGGGGGGGGGGGGGGATCGCGGTTGACAGGGAGATAGACATTGCGCATGCGTTAGGTTTATTTTAGCAGATCGCGGTTGACAGGGAGATAGACATTGCGCATGCGTTAGTTGTTAGGTTTATTTTCTAGTTAGTTTAGGGAGTTACGGGGCTCCAATAGTCAGCGTAAGGCTTCTTACGGCTGCTTTTTGTGGCGAGGTGAAAATGGAGTAAGTTTTCTCCATTTTCGCCACGTAAGTCCTTACGCTGCATATTGGATACCAAACTGCGCGGGTTTGGTATACCTGCCTATGGCCCAAAAAACTGCGGGCGACGGCAGAAATATACGGGCGTAACTTCTAGGTTACGCCGTATATGTGATACCAAACCCGCGCAAATATTGGCGTCGCCGGCTTTTGCGGGCGACGATTTATATCGGATCGACCCCAAGATCCGTACCGTAAACTGAAAGTCAGTAGCATAAAACTCATAACTAAAGTGCTAAAAAGTACACTAACACCCATAAACTACCTATTAACCCCTAAACCAAGGCCATCCCGCATCGCAAATAAAAAAATAAAATTAACCCCTAATCTGCCGCTCCGGACATCGCCGCCACTATAATAAACATATTAACCCCTAAACCGCCGCACTCCCACATCACAAACACTAGTTAAATATTATTAACCCCTAATCTGCTGTCCCTAACATCGCCGCAACCTACATTACTGTTATTAACCCCTAATCTGCTGCCCCCAATGTCGCCGCCACCTACCTACACTTATTAACCCCTAATCTGCCGCCCCCAATGTCACTGCCACCTACATTACAGTTATTAACCCCTAATCTGCCTCCCCGACATCGCCGCCACCTACCTACACTTATTAACCCCTAATTTGCCGCCCCCAGTGTCACCGCCACCTACATTACAGTTATTAACCCCTAATCTGCTGCCCCAACGTCGCCGCCACTATACTAAAGTTATTAACCCCTAAACCTAACCCTAAATCTAACCCTAACACCCCTAACTTTGATATGATTAAAATAAATCTAATTAAAAATTCCAATCATTAACTAAATAATTCCTATTTAAAACTAAATACTTACCTATAAAATATACCCTAAGATAACTACAATATAACTAATAGTTACATTGTATCTATCTTAGGTTTTATTTATTTTTTCATAGGCAAGTTTGTATTTATTTTAACTAGGTAGACTAGTTAGTAAATAGTTATTAACTATTTACTAGCTAACTAGCTAAAATAAATACAAATTTACCTGTAAAATAAAACCTAACCTGTCTTACACTAACACCTAACCTTACACTACAATTAAATAAATTAAATTAATTAAATATAATTAGCAACATTTTAAAAAAACAAACACTAAATTACTCAAAATAAAAGTAATTATCAGATATTTAAACTAATTACACCTAATCTAATAGCCCTATCAAAATAAAAAAGCCCCCCAAAATAAAAAAACCCTAGCCTAAACTAAACTACCAATAGCCCTTAAAAGGGCCTTTTGCAGGGCATTGCCCCAAAGAAATCAGCTATTTTACCTGTAAAAAATACAAACTACCCCCCAACAGTAAAACCCACCACCCACACAACCAACCTCCCAAATAAAAACCTAACTCCCCATTGCCTTGAAAAGGGCATTTGGATGGGCATTGCCCTTAAAAGGGTATTTAGCTCTTTTTCAGCCCAAACCCTAATCTAAAAATAAAACCCACCCAATAAACCCTTAAAAAAACCTAACACTAACCCCCGTAGATCCACTTACAGTTTTGAAGACTGGACATCCATCCTCAAGGAAGCCGGGAGAAGTCTTTATCCAAGTGGCAAGAAGTCCTCAACAAAGCCGGGAGAAGTCCTTAACGAAGTGGCCGAAGTCTTCATCCAAGCCAGCAAAAGTCTTCATCCAGACCGCATCTTCTATCTTCATCCATCTGGCACGGAGCAGCTCAATCTTCAAGACATCCGACGCAGAGCATCCTCTTCAATCAATGTTTTCTTGCAGAATGAAGGTTCCTTTAAATGACGTCATCAAAGATGGCGTCCCTTGAATTCCGATTGGCTTATAGAATTCTATCAGCCAATCAGAATTAAAGGTGAAAAAATCCTATTGGTCTTAAGACCGCTGCTTCTTAACTTCTGAAGGCTCGTGCGGAAACAAGGGGAACAGGGGCCGTTCAGCCCTTGTTGAATAGAGCCCTTAGAGTTAGGTTTATTTTGTATTTTTCAGTTTTTTTTTATTTTTTTAGAGAAGGGATTTTGGGCACTGAAAAAGAGCTAACTGCCCTTTTAAGGGCAGTAGAAGAGCTGAATGCCCTTTTAAGGGAAATGCCCATACAAATGCCCCTTTAGGGGCAATGGCTAGTTTAGGATTTTTTAGTGTTAGTTTTTTTATTTTGGGGGTTTGGTGGGTTGGCGGTTTTAGTATTTTTTAAGGTAAACGAGCTGTTTAACTTAGGGCAATTCCCTGCAAAAGGCCCTTTTAAGGGCTATTGGTAGTTTAGTTTAGATTAGGGGGTGTCTTTATTTTGGGGGGCTTTTTTATTTTCATAGGGATTAGGTTTAATTTTTTTATTTTGGATAATTTGGTTTATTTTTTCTTTAATTTTAGCCTTTTTTTATTTTTTGTAATTTTAGATTTAATTATTGTAATTTAATCTTAGGTTTAATTTTTAAATTAATGTTAGGATTTTTATTTTAATTGTAATTTAGGATTTTTTAAATGAATGTAATGGGGGTTAATTTAGGGGATGTTAGGTTAGGGGGCTTAGTGATTAGTTATTTGCGTTGCGGGGCATGACAGATTAAGGGGTAATAGTTTTAATAGCTAGTTTGCGTTGTGGGGCATGGCGGATTAGGAGTAAATAGTTTTAATAGCTAGTTTGCATTATGGGGGCATGGCGGATTAGGGGTTAATAGTTTTAATAGCTAGTTTGTGTTATGGGAATGGCGGACTAGGGGTTAATAGTTTTAACAGCTAGTTTGCATTGTGGGGCATGGTGGATTAGGGGTTAATAGTTTAAATAGCTAGATTGCATTGTGGGGGTTGACTGTTTAGGGGTAAATAACTTTGATAGATGCTTTGCGGGGGATTGGCGATTACGGATTAATATATTAGTTATTGCGGTGGGGGGTTGCGGTTGAGAGGTAGATATTGCACATGCGTTAGGTGTTTGATTTTATTTTAACAGCGAACGACAGGTAAAATATACGCGCCACACTTGTATGCAGCGCCATGTATGCAATCAAGTGTAGTGTAAGGTCAGATTACCATAGTAACCTATTAATGTTTTAGAAATATGGCATCGGGTGAAAGCGTTAACACAACGCTAAATTACACCTACACGAAAAGAGTGACTGCAGGCAAAGGGGAAATGATTTCAATGGAAACCTGATACTAAAATGGAACTGTACTTTTAGCTGTCGGACGCTTCGATAGCTTACGGCTCTATTTTTAACGGCTGAATGAAAGTGAGCTCTCTGACAGCATCAGCACAATACTTCCTAAGGAGCCTATAAAAGTGCGCTCTAGTTAGCGCAATGCTTCCTTGAAATGCGTACATGAGCTTGCATTTGCATTGCGATTTACTTGTAATTTCTGCATTGTTATTACAAAGTGGAGCACTAATATTGGTTGCACACTAGTGAGATTTAGCGCTCCACTTGTAATCTAGCCCTTAGTGTTTAATGTCTATTTAGGAAGTGTTTTTTCATGCTTATGAGGGAGTAGAGTTGTCCTATATTTATTCCGTAGAAACTGTTGCATAAAAGTAGGGGAAACTATAGGGGGCATAAGAACAGAGCTCACAACTAATAACCGAAAATTGAAGGACTGATAAAAACTGAAATTAAAGGGACAATCTACTTGAACATTTTTATTATTTAAAAAGATAGATAAACCCTTTATTAACTACTCCCCAGTTTTGCATAACCAACACTGTTATGTTAATATACTTTTTACCTCTGTGATTACCTTGTATCTAATCCTCTGCAGAATGCCCCTTATCTTAGTGGTATTTACAAACTTGCATTTTAGCCAATCAGTGCTGACTCATGCGTAACTCCACAAGAGGGAGCACAACGTTATCTATATGCCACACATGAACAAGCATTGTCTAGCAGTGAAAAGTGAATAAAATGCACTGAGATACAGGTGGCATGTAGGGGCTTAGAAGCAGGCAGAGTTTTTTTTATATTTTTATTTATTGTGAGATTTAGGGATAATTCTCATTTAAGAGTTGCCATAACTACTTTCAAAGAGTATTTTGTTTCATCAGAGTTTTAGAGGTTATATAGTATATTAATATAACAATACTGGTTGTGCAAAACTGGGGAATGGATAGTAAAGGCCTTATTTATCTTTTTAAACAATAAAACAAATCAAGTAGACTGTCCCTTTAAAGCTGAATTAAAATAAATCTCTGCTAAACTTTGTAAATCTAGACACATTAGTTTTCCAGTGGCTTAATGTGTATAATAAGCAACAAACCTCCATTTATTTGGTGAATTTTCAAACTGAGTATAAGACCAAAATTAAAGATGTTTTAGATATTTTCAATTTAAAAGACCATATACATTATTTATGAGCGTATATCAATATTGTTAATAATAGTATTTTCTGTCAAAGTTGATTTAAATTCCTTTTTGAGTTTTGTATGCTAGTGTTTCTCCAGTCCTCTTGTATGCTAGTGTTTCTCCAGTCCTCTTGTACGCTAGTGTTTCACCAGTCTTCTTGTATGCTAGTGTTTCTCCAGTCCTCTTGTACGCTAGTGTTTCTCCAGTCCTCTTATATGCTAGTGTTTCTCCAGTCCTCTTGTACGCTAGTGTTTCTCCAGTCCTCTTGTATGTTAGTGTTTCTCCAGTCCTCTTGTATGCTAGTGTTTCTCCAGTCCTCTTGTATGCTAGAGTTTCTCCAGTCCTCTTGTATGCTAGTGTTTCTCCAGTCCTCTTGTACGCTAGTGTTTCTCCAGTCCTCTTGTATGCTAGTGTTTCTCCAGTCCTCTTGTACGCTAGTGTTTCTCCAGTCTTCTAGTACACAAGTGTTTTTCTCCAGTCTCCTTGTATGCTAGTGTTTCTCCATTCCTCTAGTACGCTAGTGTTTTTCTCTACTCTCCTTGTATGCTAGTGTTTCTCCAGTCCTCTTGTATGCTAGTGTTTCTCCAGTCCTCTAGTACACAAGTGTTTTTCTCCAGTCTCCTTGTATGCTAGTGTTTCTCCATTCCTCTAGTATGCTAATGTTTTTTCCACTCTCCTTGTATGCTAGTGTTTCTCCAGTCCTCTTATATGCAAGTGTTTCTCCTGTCCTCTTGTATGCTAGTGTTTCTCCAGTCCTCTTGTATGCTAGTGTTTCTCCAGTCCTCTTGTACGCTAGTGTTTCTCCAGTCCTCTTGTATGTTAGTGTTTCTCCAGTCCTCTTGTATGCTAGTGTTTCTCCAGTCCTCTTGTATGCTAGTGTTTCTCCAGTCCTCTTGTACGCTAGTGTTTCTCCAGTCCTCTTGTACACTAATGTTTCTCCAGTCCTCTTGTACGCTAGTGTTTCTCCAGTCCTCTTGTATGCTAGTGTTTCTCCAGTCTTCTTGTACGCTAGTGTTTCTCCAGTCCTCTAGTACACAAGTGTTTTTCTCCAGTCTCCTTGTATGCTAGTGTTTCTCCATTCCTCTAGTACGCTAGTGTTTTTCTCCACTCTCCTTGTATGCTAGTGTTTCTCCAGTCCTCTTGTATGCTAGTGTTTCTCCAGTCCTCTTGTACGCTAGTGTTTCTCCAGTCCTCTAGTACACAAGTGTTTTTCTCCAGTCTCCTTGTATGCTAGTGTTTCTCCATTCCTCTAGTATGCTAGTGATTTTCCACTCTCCTTGTATGCTAGTGTTTCTCCAGTCCTCTTATATGCAAGTGTTTCTCCTGTCCTCTAGTATGCTAGTGTTTCTCCAGTCCTCTAGTATGCTAGTGTTTCTCCATTCCTCTTGTATGCTAGTGTTTCTCCATTCCTCTTGTACGCTAGTGTTTTTCTGCAGTCTCCATATAAGCTAGTGTTTCTCCAGTCCTCTTGAATGCTAGTGTTTCTCCTGTCCTCTTGTACACAAGTGTTTCTCCAGTCCTCTTGTACGCTAGTGTTTCTCCAGTCCTCTTGTACGCTAGTGTTTCTCCAGTCCTCTAGTACGCTAGTGTTCTTCTCCAGTCTCCTTGTATGCTAGTTTTTTCTCTAATCCTCTAATACGCTAGTGTTTCTCTAGTGTTTCTCCAGTCCTCTTGTACGCTAGTGTTTCTCCAGTCCTCTAGTACACGAGTGTTTTTCTCCAGTCTCCTTGTATGCTAGTGTTTCTCCATTCCTCTAGTATGCTTGTGTTTTTTCCACTCTCCTTGTATGCTAGTGTTTCTCCAGTCCTCTTATATGCAAGTGTTTCTCCTGTCCTCTAGTATGCTAGTGTTTCTCCAGTCCTCTAGTATGCTAGTGTTTCTCTAGTGTTTCTCCATTCCTCTTGTATGCTAGTGTTTCTCCAGTCCTCTTGTACGCTAGTGTTTTCAAGTTCTCTTGTACGCTAGTGTTTCTCCAGTCCTCTTGTATGCTAGTGTTTCTCCAGTCCTCTTGTATGCTAGTGTTTCTCCAGTCCTCTTGTACGCTAGTGTTTCTCCAGTCCTCTTGTACACTAATGTTTCTCCAGTCCTCTTGTACGCTAGTGTTTCTCCAGTCCTCTTGTATGCTAGTGTTTCTCCAGTCCTCTTGTACGCTAGTGTTTCTCCAGTCCTCTAGTACACAAGTGTTTTTCTCCAGTCTCCTTGTATGCTAGTGTTTCTCCATTCCTCTAGTACGCTAGTGTTTTTCTCCACTTTCCTTGTATGCTAGTGTTTCTCCAGTCCTCTTGTATGCTAGTGTTTCTCCAGTCCTCTTGTACGCTAGTGTTTCTCCAGTCCTCTAGTACACAAGTGTTTTTCTCCAGTCTCCTTGTATGCTAGTGTTTCTCCATTCCTCTAGTATGCTAGTGTTTTTTCCACTCTCCTTGTATGCTAGTGTTTCTCCAGTCCTCTTATATGCAAGTGTTTCTCCTGTCCTCTAGTATGCTAGTGTTTCTCCAGTCCTCTAGTATGCTAGTGTTTCTCTAGTGTTTCTCCATTCCTCTTGTATGCTAGTGTTTCTACAGTCCTCTTGTACGCTAGTGTTTTCAAGTCCTCTTTTACGCTAGTGTTTCTCCAGTCTTCTTGTACGTTAGTGTTTCTCCATTCCTCTTGTACGCTAGTGTTTTTCTCCAGTCTCTATATATGCTAGTGTTTCTCCAGTCCTCTTGAACGCTAGTGTTTCTCCTGTCCTCTTGTACACAAGTGTTTCTCCAGTCCTCTTGTATGCTAGTGTTTCTCCAGTCCTCTTGTACGCTAGTGTTTCTCCAGTCCTCTTGTACGCTAGTGTTTCTCCAGTCCTCTAGTACGCTAGTGTTCTTCTCCAGTCTCCTTGTATGCTAGTTTTTTCTCTAATCCTCTAATACGCTAGTGTTTCTCTAGTGTTTCTCCAGTCCTCTTGTACGCTAGTGTTTCTCCAGTCCTCTAGTACACAAGTGTTTTTCTCCAGTCTCCTTGTATGCTAGTGTTTCTCCATTCCTCTAGTATGCTAGTGTTTTTTCCACTCTCCTTGTATGCTAGTGTTTCTCCAGTCCTCTTATATGCTAGTGTTTCTCCTGTCCTCTAGTATGCTAGTGTTTCTCCAGTCCTCTAGTATGCTAGTGTTTCTCTAGTGTTTCTCCATTCCTCTTGTATGCTAGTGTTTCTCCAGTCCTCTTGTACGCTAGTGTTTTCAAGTCCTCTTTTACGCTAGTGTTTCTCCAATCTTCTTGTACGTTAGTGTTTCTCCATTCCTCTTGTACGCTAGTGTTTTTCTCCAGTCTCCATAGATGCTAGTGTTTCTCCAGTCCTCTTGAACGCTAGTGTTTCTCCTGTCCTCTTGTACACAAGTGTTTCTCCAGTCCTCTTGTACGCTAGTGTTTCTCCAGTCCTATTGTACGTTAGTGTTTCTCCAGTCCTCTAGTACGCTAGTGTTCTTCCCCAGTCTCCTTGTACGCTAGTGTTTCTCTAGTCCTCTAGTACGCTAGTGTTTCTCTAGTGTTTCTCCAGTCCTCTTGTATGGTAGTGTTTTCTACAGTCCTTTTGTATGCTAGTGTTTCTCCAGTCCTCTTGTATGCTAGTGTTTCTCAATTCCTCTTGTACGCTAGTGTTTCTCCAGTCCTCTTGTATGCTAGTGTTTCTCCAGTCCTCTTGTACGCTAGTGTTTCTCCAATCCTCTTGTATGTTAGTATTTCTCCATTCCTCTTGTATGCTAGTGTTTCTCCATTCCTCTTGTACGCTAGTATTTCTCCAGTCCTCTTGTATGCTAGTGTTTCTCCAGTCCTCTTTTATGCTTGTGTTTCTCCATTCCTCTTGTATGCTAGTGTTTCTCCAGTCCTCTTGTACGCTAGCGTTTTTCCAGTCCTCTTGTATGCTAGTGTTTCTTCAGTCCTCTTCTACGCTGGCGTTTCTCTAGTCCTCTTGTACGCTAGTGTTTCTCCAGTCCTCTTGTATGCTAGTGTTTCTTCAGTCCTCTTGTACGCTAGCGTTTCTCTAGTCCTCTTGTATGCTAGCGTTTCTCCAGTCCTTTTGTATGCTAGTGTTTTTTCAGTCCTCTTGTATGCTAGCGTTTCTCTAGTCCTCTTGTATGCTAGTGTTTCTCCAGTCCTCTTTTACACTAGTGTTTCTCCTGTCTTCTTTTTCACTTGTGTTTCTCTGTCCTCTTGTAAACTAGTGTTTCTCAAGTCCTCTTGTACACTAGTGTTTCTCTATTCCTCTTGTATGCTAGTGTTTCTCCAGTCCTCTTTTACACTAGTGTTTCTTCAGTCTATCTTTTTAAACAATAAAACAAATCAAGTAGACTGTCCCTTTAAAGCTGAATTAAAATAAATCTCTGCTAAACTTTGTAAATCTAGACATGTTAGTTTTCCAGTGGCTTAATGTGTATAATAAGCAACATACCTCCATTTATTTGGTGAATTTTCAAGCTTAGTATATAAGACCAAAATTAAAGATATTTAGATATTTTCAATTTAAAAGACCATATAAATTATGTATGTGCGTATATCAATATTGTTTAATAGTATTTTCTGTCAAAGTTGAGTTAAATTCCTTTTTGAGTTTTGTATGCTAGTGTTTCTCCAGTCCTCTTGTACACTAGTGTTTCACCAGTCCTCTTGTATGCTAGTGTTTCTCCAGTCCTCTTGTATTCTAGTGTTTCTCCAGTCCTCTTGTACGCTAGTGTTTCTCCAGTCCTCTTGTACGCTAGTGTTTCTCCAGTCCTCTTGTATGCTAGTGTTTCTCCATTCCTCTTTTATGCTAGTGTTTCTCCATTCCTCTTGTATGCTAGTGTTTCTCCAGTCCGCTTGTATGCTAGTGTTTCTTTAGTCCTCTTGTACGCTAGCGTTTCTCTAGTCCTCTTGTACGCTAGTGTTTCTCCAGTCCTCTTGTATGCTAGTGTTTCTTCAGTCCTCTTGTACGCTAGCGTTTCTCTAGTCTTCTTGTACGCTAGCGTTTCTCCAGTCCTCTTGCATGCTAGTGTTTCTTCAGTCCTCTTGTACGCTAGCGTTTCTCTAGTCCTCTTGTATGCTAGTGTTTCTCCAGTCCTCTTTTACACTAGTGTTTCTCCAGTCTTCCTTTACACTTGTGTTTCTCTGTCCTCTTGTAAACTAGTGCTTCTCAAGTCCTCTTGTACACTAGTGTTTCTCTATTCCTCTTGTATGCTAGTGTTTCTCCAGTCCTCTTTTACACTAGTGTTTCTCCAGTCTTCTTTTTCACTTGTGTTTCTCTGTCCTCTTGTAAACTAGTGTTTCTCAAGTCCTCTTGTACACTAGTGTTTCTCTATTCCTCTTGTATGCTAGTGTTTCTCCAGTCCTCTTTTACACTAGTGTTTCTCCAGTCCTCTTGTATGCTAGTGTTTCTCCAGTCCTCTTTTACACTAGTGTTTCTCCTGTCTTCATTTACACTTGTGTTTCTCTAGTCCTCTTGTACACTAGTGTTTCTCTATTCCTCTTGTATGCTAGTGTTTCTCCAGTCCTCAAGTACCCCTAACAGACCAGAATTTCATGATCTCTGAACTAGAGCACAGGTGAAATACTCAGCAGGTGGTTATATTAATTAGGCTTGTGTATTTGGACTATTCCTTAGGAAATGAATGCTGAATATGGCAGCCTCAAGTGGCATTTATTTATTTTTGGATTTGCAGAGATCTTACTGTGTTGCACTTTCATAAGAAGAAATCAGACTTATAAATTAGCTTTCTATTCCTAATGAATAGCCCAAATACACATGTCTTATAAACCTGCGCTCACCCATCAGCTGATTATTTCGCCTGTGCTTATTCAAATATCATGAAAATCTGGTCTGTTAGGGATACTTGAAGACTGGAGTTTGAAATGTTTGGTAATCGTGCTGCTGAAGCATATGTATCAAAAAACTCAGATGCCAGTTGCAAGGTAAAGCAGGTGCTGATTTATTATAAACAGCAGAGGTGATTAAAATTGTTGCTAACAGAGCAGTTGGCAACTGCCAACTGAAACTAGATAAGGTAAAGGTCATCACCCAATATGAATACTGTTATGTGATTGGTTGAAACATAAATATGCAAATATTACATCTCCCTTTTTTTTAATATATGGAACATGAAAAAAGCATGAAAACGAAATATTGTCCTGTATGGTTAAAACAGGTTAAAGCAAAAACATATAACATATACGTAAAACAATGCAGAATTAATCTATCTGACTGGGGTGCTTCAGGTAGAAGATTATAAACAAAGTTCTACAGCAGGTAATAGTAGCCGTTTGTGTATACGTTTGCATGGTTATAGGTCCAGGATGTCTCTGGGCTTTATCTGCCATCCATATCTTGTTCTGTAGGGGGTAGGTTTGGATGAGGGGAAGTGATGAGGGCAGATGGTTAGTCGCTGTCGTCAGTGAAGACGCGTAATGTCCTCAGATGGTGCATGGTGCAGTGTTGTGGTACCTGGGATGATGTTTTCGGGTACTGAGAATGCATTCTCGTTGGTGCTGTGTGACTCTCTTGTGTCCAGGAGGTGATGTCTGTTGCAACAGTATTCTAGCCCATCAGTTGTACGCACATAGTAGAATCTATTTGTATTAGCTGGGTGCCAATGACCATGTTCCTGCATGCAAACTGTCTGCACTTTAGCGAGTTGTAATAATGGTCTAGTTGACTTGTTGTAGTAGCTCTTCCTCTTTTGACTGCGTAGTCATCAGATTCTGACTTCCTTGTGATGGATGCCACTTGAGGCTGCCATATTCAGCATTCATTTCCTAAGGAATAGTCCAAATACACAAGCCTAATTAATATAACCATGTTCAAATGCTGAGTATTTCACCTGTGCTCTAGTTCAGAGATCATGTCTAGGCAATCCCATACTGCCTCTCTAAAATTCTGGTCTGGACTCTGTGGAGGCCAGTCCATGACTGTCAGTGTTTTATCAGCTGTTTTTCTCTCCAAATATGATTTCACTGTATTATCAATGTGCTTGGGATCGTTATCATGCTGAAAATTAAACCATTCCCAATCCAGAAGGAATGGCATGATGAATTAAAACCGGTTTGTAATTTTCAGCATTCATGATTCCATTAATTCAGACAATATCGCCAACACCACTGGCAGAAATGCACCCCCAAACCAGGACAGACCCTCCAATATGTTTCACTGAAGGCCGCAAGCACTGATTCTTCCATTTCTCTCTAACTCTTCTCTCACAAATTGTCGACAATTGGACCCAAAAATGTAAAATTTTAATTCTTGAGGGGCGGAGCCAGCTCTGATACTGAATGGTCGCATGTTATGGGAGCTCCGACTATATTCTATAATTAAAAACCATATTTGACCATTCAGCTTAACTTGATTTCTGTGACCCAGAGTCTGAAAGACATTAGCAAGCAAAGGCAAACTGCATGGTTTTACTGATTCCTGCAGCTGAGAAGAGGCTATTTTACAGCCCGCATGGCAGCATGGAGAACCTACTAATTTATGAAGGCATAATGCTAGATCTGCTAAATAACAAGCTTTTGGAGTTGGAACATGCAGTGATCTTAGCCCTTAATGCGAGCGCTGATAGCCTGGTGTTGGCAACTTTGAGAACTGGGACACAGAGGCAAGCACTAACTCAAGATTTGCCAGGGAAGCCTGCAGAGGCTGTGACTAATGGACTCCCAACCACCCTGATAGTTGCGGTCACAAATAATGGGTCTGCCGAACTCCTAGAGAATATCCGGTTTCTGGATGATCCAGATACATTACGTGATTGCGGAGTGGAAATGTCAAGTAGAAGGCATCAACGTGACAGTCAGCTACCAAAAGCACCTACCTGGTGTGAGCTGCCTCCTTTGCCAAATATGGCTTTGAAGCTTTGCGGTGCCCTGATCAGGGGAGAGATAAGTGCAGCTGGAACGACTATAGACAGAACAGGGAGAGGGAACTCTGCTGTTGAGCCTAGCCTGATCGCACAAGAAATGCCTGCCACACTCTGGTCTTCTGAAGCGGCTACAGAATCAATCTCGATGTTTTGCTTAGATACAGGTCTTCCCTCACATTGCATCGCAGGCTTCTCCTTTACCTACCTACATGGGCGAACATGGCTGACTCTTAGGTTCAAGAGTAGCCGATTTCCACTCAGGAGAACTTTGCAGGTGGAGTGGTCCCCTCTGCATGATTTAACTGTCTGCAAGAGATCCGGAGTCGGGTAATACATAGCTGGCGATGTGTGGCACTGGGCAGCCTGCAATTGAGACTCACAGGCTAATTATTCCTAACATGGCTGCCAGAAATTATAAAGACCCACTGTTCAGAAGTGCGGTACAGGTTGGTCCTGCAACTATAATACTAAGGACATTTGGTTTCATTGGCCTGTTTGGACAATATAAATGGTATATGAACAATTCAGCCAATTTCTATTACCAGGTTTAAAGTTTATTGTTACTGCACAGTTATACCCTATACTTGTTGGAATAATATACATTCCTTATTATTGATGTTTAAATATTAGCAATTTCTGTATATAATAGATTAGCACACAGTGGAACCTGCCTCCAATATCTAACAAACTCAGTTACAAGGTTCACCTTATTCTACAATATTTTGAACATGTCTAAAAGTCTCCCTAGTTCTTTTACAGCCTTGGCTGAAAATAATGCTCGCTTGAAAGTTTAATAGCAGGCGTAGCTATTTCATACATGCGTATTACCAATGTTCCTAATTGGTGCGCAGTCTATACAATGTCCATGTGATTACTAGGTCCCTATTTTTTATTTAGATACCCTTTTAGTTTTAGACCTCTTAAAATGTTAAGTAGCATCTTGAAATTAGTTTTGTTTATTAACAACTTATAATATGTACGTAGTTCATATTTCTTGTTCAACTTGCTCTGTTAGCACTAAGTTAAGGAGTTGGGCGGTAAATACTTTTGAGTTAAATGTCACTTATACTGCAACTTTAAGACAGAAAATAGATTAAGGAACCTTTGTATCAGCAGTACAATCCTCTACATGCTAATGGAGGGTTTAATTAACGTTAGGGTGACAGCAAACTCTTTCTCTTTACTGCAGTGTAACATGTGAAGTTTCTTGTACTGCTTTATTGTTTTCTATATCTGGCAACACTTAGCCCTAAGTTACATAACTCTAGCTGGTATCAGTACACTAGATGATTTCTGTTAAACAATACCTACGCATTGTTGCCAGCACGCTGCTTGGGTATAGGGCCCATACTCAGTTAGTGTGTCTTGTTACTGCACTGAAGTTAATTAATAGTATATAAAAACCCAAGACTTAACCTGTATGTACAACAACTTTGCAGCAAAGGTGATTCTATATTGTTAACTATGAAGCTGCCGGCGGCCGGGGCAGCAGATCCTCTATAACTCTCTTGCTGCTGGTAATTCCTATATGTTAAGGTTAGAGAAATTTGTTCAGCCCTATTTACACTCCTAGTACTAGTCCATGTCCAACTCTACTATCTTCTACTTTTTGTTTCTAGTTTGTTTCTATATTCTGGGGCTTATTTATTAAGCTAAGGGACACAGATCCCATCTATGACTCCCTATAACCTACATAAGAGTCCTTCATTATAGTTATGGTTGATAAACTTTTCCCTAATATATGTATATGTTGATAGTCCTGAGGACCCAAAAAGGGCCCTATATGTTATTTATCTAAAAAACTCGAGGTCAGTTTTTCTGTCTTTTAACCACACAGGAAGCATTAAAATTTTATACATTATTTTTTACTATTTGTTCTCTAATACCTATTGTTTTTGAAATGTAAGTTCTCATTAATGATTCAAAATATGGTATGTCATGCTCAATGTATTGGCAGCGTTATATACTTTTGACAATTGCCCTTACAGGTTAAGGGCCTATGTTTGTGGTTACTATGCTCTGTACTGTTTTATTATTTGCCTCAATAAAAATATTAAAAAAAAAATAAAAAATGTAATTCTTCACTCCATAATAATCTTTTCCACTGATCGTCATTCCAATCTTTGTGAGCATTAGCACAGCCTTTTCACCCTGTTCCCCTTCCAAAAAAGTGGTTTCTTGGCTGTTACCCTTCCACAAAGGCCATTTCTGATCAAGATTCCTTGGACTGTAGAAGGGTCAACTTGGCATCCCAATGAAACTGCAAGATGCTGAACCAGGTTCTTGCTGGACTTCTTCCAGTGTCACAAAGAAGAAACTCAGAGAGACCTCTTAACAGATTTTGAAAGTTTTCTTGGCCTTCCAGTCCTTTTTTGTCCTTGACCTCTCCTGATTCTTCAAATTTCTCTATAACAGCTTGCATATCACATCTTGAGTATCCAGTTTGTTTGCTGATTTCCCTTTGAGATTGATCTTGCTGATGCAAAAGTATGATTTTATGTCTGTCAAAATATTTGATCTTCTCGCATTTTGAATGGAATGATGTGATTGAAAGTTGGTCTTATTAGCAAGCTTCCAATGAATTAAATACCAAACAAGAGAGGATAGTGAGGGAGAAAAATACCCAAACAATTTAATACATGAAATGTCCCATCTCAAATAAACACCAATAGAATAGAGGTGTAATATATACAAAAGGTGGCTCAGTCTGCATACAAAAGTCACTGATATAGTGTGCAATGGAGACAATACAGATCTCACCTCCTCCTCACAGAGCTCCGATAATCAACGGGTATAGGCGAGGTCCTGGGAGGGAATAGCGCTTCATACGAAAAATGGTGCAACTGTAGTTCCTTCAGTCACTTGTTAGCCATATGGTGCATCCATGTAAGTTGCTGAAGTTCCACCGGATCTTTTACAGAGCGAGCGTGTAACAGCGCCAAACCAGGTGGCGTTTCCAGCGTTACTCACAGACTTCCTCCAACCGGGAGGCACAGCAGATGATATCCAACGTCACTCACGGATATCCTCCTATCGGATCACACCTCTGACTTGTTTGCACATAGGTACACCAACAACGATATCCACCAACGCTTCAATAAAGCTGTAAAGGCAATGCAGTATAGAGTCCTTCTGGAGAATATTAAAGGGACATAGCAGGGTACTAATGCTCTCCCCGGCAAACGATAAGTCCACAAAGAATGAGATGAGAGCGTTAGATATAAAAATAAAACATAACCTTTATTCGGCCAGAAAAATATATATATAGGGCATGCAGAAATCTTTACATACTAGAGGTAGGGTACCTCTGGCTGGCAGAGCTTACACGTTTCGGCAAGGCCGTAATCATAGCATACTAAAGCCAGCCACAGGTGTACAATATATACATCATTGCAACAACATCATTGGTAAAAAAAGCACATCATTAAAAACAACAATACGCCCAGAGATTTGTTTAACCCTACATGTACAGGAGAAGAATTCCATAATATACCTAGGAATAATTGTGTGTATGAATAGACAAAAAAGGGATATTAAAGGAATATAAATGTACATAAATAGCTACAACATAGGTGTCTTCCTGTTAGTTATTGCTAAAGTATACACAATATAATGTGATTTTAGGATATCTCACAGCGCTCAAAATACTCCCAATGGCTCCTGGATAATAGGGTACCTAGCTGCCCCTAAATATGAACAACTTATGTAATAGAATATCCAAGAAGCACCTAACTGTAGGCTGAGGGAAAATAGGTCTTATCAATTAGCTAAATGAAAAATAACTAACTATTACTAGTATTCCTATTAGATCAGTATTTAAACATGTTTATTGGCATTTATACAAAAAAGATTAAAAACATGGATCCATGTAACATACAATAAAACAATAAAATATGATGTACTATGGTACAATAAAATCACAGTGGAATGATAACAAATCTGCAGTATCACCAATCTATAGATTAGATTGATTGGGATAGGATAAAGTGTTCATAGTCCCTTTAGTATATGTGAATCCTCTTCTTAATGGTTAAATATTTATTGTGAAAAATGATAAAATATTGTGAAAAAAAATGTTGTGATAAAACAATAAGGCTTGAAAAATTCGAAAAAAATGTTATAAAATAATAATGGTTTTATAACATTATTTTTCGAATTTTTCAAGCCTTATTGTTTTATCACGACATTTGTTCACAATATTTTATCATTTTTCACAATAAAAATATATATATATATATATATATATACATACATACTGTATATATATATATATATATATATCATTTTTCATTTTTTCATTTTCACAAAATTTTTTAATTTTTTTCAATATTTTTAATTTTTTATTTTTAACCATTAAGAAGAGGATTCACATATACTAAAGGGACTATGAACACTTTATCACTATCCCGATCAATCTAATCTATAGATTGGTGATACTGCAGATTTGTTATCATTCCACTGTGATTTTATTGTATCATAGTACATCATATTTTATTGTTTTATTGTATGTTACATGGATCCATGTTTTTAATTTTTATTGTATAAATGCCAAAAAAGTATACACAATATAGACTGAAAGAATTGAAACAAAACTGGCTAAGTACATATTAACTTGTAAATATATAAGAAAATATATGTATAAACAAGGGAGAATAACTTGTCTTAAGTTGTGTACAATTATGCATATTACCAACAGTACCAAAATATTATCTAACCATAAATATAGGATAGATAAAACTAGACAGATAAATAAAGTTATCAAAACTAGAGGTTTGATTAAATATCAAGTTAATTTATATATCTACGTCCTAGATGCATAGATACAGATACTCATATATACAGATGTACTCTGACATAACCCAGAATGGGTAGTATTAATAACATAACATGTCATGTTGTATTATATATGGTACGTTATTGATATTGAATTCAAAGGGGCCTGCTTAGGAAGTAGAAAATGAGTATGAGTATGCTATTCCCAATAATTTATAAGATCAAACTCAGAGTTCAATCCATTTGGAACTCTGGTTTCTAGTTTAAAAATCCATAGCATCTCTCTTTTGCATAATGCAACTTCTCGATCAACCCCTCTCTTAGGTCTAAGCACCATATCTATGGGTTGCCAAGAAAAGTAGATCAGATCTACTTAAAGATAAGCAACAGGACAGTAAGAGTGTTCACAAAGGTGTAACATTTGTAACGGAGTATAGTACACAATATGAGGAGATTTGTAACATTATCAAACACCATTTTGGTATGTTGATTGCTGATGATAGGCTCATATATTGTGTAAAAGAAGGGTTAAGATGCTCCTATCGATTAACATTAAGGAATATTCTATCTCCCACTGTTCTCCCCAAGCCTATTTCTCTGGGCAGTGCTTAGCTTACCAGCAAAGGCTCCTATAAATGTGGGAGCTCCAGATGTGGAGCATGTGACTATCTAACTTTGTCTGATCGCTTTCGATCTATGGTTACTGGTAAAGTCTATGACATAAACGTTTGTTTAAATTGCACTTCAACATATGTTGTGTACTGTATAACTTGCACATTTTGTGGAAAGCAGTACGTTGGGCTCACCACCAGAGATATTAGGACTAGGATTAGAGAACACCTATCCACCATTAGAGTGGGAAAAGCAACTACTCCGTTGGTAAACCATTTTTCCCAGACTCACAATAAGGACTTAAAAAGTTTTTCTTGGCAACCCATAGATATGGTGCTTAGACCCAAGAGAGGGGGTGATCGAGAAGTTGCATTATGCAAAAGAGAGATGCTATGGATTTTTAAACTAGAAACCAGAGTTCTAAATGGATTGAACTCTGAGTTTGATCTTATACATTATTGGGAATAGCATACTGATACTCATTTTCTAGTTCCTAAGCAGGCCCCTTTGAATTCAATATCAATAACGTACCATATATAATACAACATGACATGTTATGTTATTAATGCTACCCATTCTGGGTTATGTCAGAGTACATCTGTATATATGAGCTTAGTTAGCTCTGGTATCACTGTATGATATCTATGCATCTAGACGTAGATATATAAATTAACTTGATATTTAATCAAACCTCTAGTTTTGATAACTTTATCTGTCTAGTTTTATCTATACCTATATTTATGGTTAGATAATATTTTGGTACTGTTGGTAATATGCATAATTGTACACAACTTAAGACAAGTTATTCTCCCTTGTTTATACATATATTTTCTTATATATTTACAAGTTAACATGTACTTAGCCAGTTTTGTTTCAATTCTTTCAGTCTATATTGTGTATACTTTTTTGGCTTTTATACAATAAAAATTAAAAACATGG
Source organism: Bombina bombina (assembly GCF_027579735.1). NCBI lineage: Eukaryota > Metazoa > Chordata > Amphibia > Anura > Bombinatoridae > Bombina > Bombina bombina. The sequence goes on from NC_069503.1 coordinate 941,303,021, forward strand.
ATCCATGTAACATACAATAAAACAATAAAATATGATGTACTATGATACAATAAAATCACAGTTGAATAACAGCAGTTCAATAGCAACAAATTATGATACAATATGATACAATAAAATCACAGTGGAATGATAACAAATCTGCAGTATCACCAATCTATAGATTAGATTGATTGGGATAGTGATAAAGTGTTCATAGTCCCTTTAGTATATGTGAATCCTCTTCTTAATGGTTAAAAATAAAAAATAAAAATATTGAAAAAAATGAAAAAAAAAAATCTATACCTATATTTATGGTTAGATAATATTTTGGTACTGTTGGTAATATGCATAATTCTACACAACTTAAGACAAGTTATTCTCCCTTTTTTATACATATATTTTCTTATATATTTACAAGTTAATATGTACTTAGCCAGTTTTGCTTCAATTCTTTCATTCTATATTGTGTATACTTTAGCAATAACTAACAGGAAGACACCTGTGTTGTAGCTATTTATATACATTTATATTCCTTTAATATCCCTTGTTTGTCTATTCATACACACAATTATTCCTAGGTATATTATGGAATTCCTCTCCTGTACATGTAGGATTAAACAAATCTCTGGGCGTATTGTTGTTTTTAACGATGTGCTTTTTTAACCAATGATGTTGTTGCAATGATGTATATATTGTACACCTGTGGCTGGCTTTAGTATGATATGATTACGGCCTTGCCAAAACGCGTAAGCTCTACCAGCCAGAGGTACCCTACCTCTAGTTTGTAAAGATTTCTGCATGCCCTATATATATTTTTATCTGGCCGAATAATGGTTGCATTTTATTTTTATATCTAACGCTCTCATCTCATTCTTTGTGGACTTTTCGTTTGCCTGGGAGAGCATTAGTACCCTGCTATGTCCCTTTAATATTCTCCAAAGGACTCCATACTGCATTGCCTTTACAGCTTTATTGAAGCGCTGGTGGATATCGGTGTTAGTGTACCTATGTGCATACAAGGTGTGATCCGATAGGAGGAGATCCGTCAGTGACGTCGGATACGTCATCTGCTGTGCCGCCCGGTTGGAGGAAGTCTGTGAGTAACGCTGGAAACGCCACCTGGTTTGGTGCTGTTACACGCTTGCTCTGTAAAAGATCCGGTGGAACTTCAGCAACTTACACGGATGCACCATATGGCTGACAAGTGACTGAAGGAACGACAGTTGCACCATTATTCGTATGAAGCGCTATTCCCTCCCAGGACCTCGCTTATACCCGTTGATTATCGGAGCTCTGTGAGGAGGAGGTGAGATCTGTATTGTCTCCATTGCACACTATATCAGTGACTTTTGTATGCAGACTGAGCCACCTTTTGTATATATTACACCTCTATTCTATTGGTGTTTATTTGAGATGGGACATTTCATGTATTAAATTGTTTGGGTATTTTTCTCCCTCACTATCCTCTCTTGTTTGGTATATTATTAAGAGCTTACAGGCAGCGCGTGAGGGGTTAGTATCCAACATGCAGGGACATACTATATTGGGCGATCAAGCAGTAGAACAGTATTTTTCTTTGCAGCCTATTGAAACAGGAGCTGAACCAGATATGGAACTTTCAAGGATTTTTTCAACTGATAAAGCTTATTCCTCACTTGGTGAACTTTTTGACGATATGGAAAAATTAAAAGTAAAGGAAATAAAACTACAGTGGGACATTTGGTCTATGAACTAGTATATAGAACTGTGTATCATTCCAAGAGGTTTAAGAGTGAATAAATATCCTATAATTGTTTTGTTGTACTCCCCCTTTGTTTATAGCGCTGCGGAATCTGTTGGCGCTCTACAAATAACCGATAATAATAATAATACTTTTGATACCAATGATAATGAGTTTATAAAAGCATGGAGTGAGATATTAACAGAGTGTTCAATTAGGCTTATGTTACTGCTATGTGATTACAAGTCAAAAAAGTTGTCCTTGGTTAGGGATAATATATGTGTGATACAAACTGAACTTAATTCTAGACAGAGGGATATTGACTATGGAAGATATGATTTAGTTGTAAGAGATACTGTAGCAGAAGCTAAGAAACAGATAATTAACATCAAACATACAAAATATATTCATGACCAAACAGACTATGATACTGATTCAGTTTATATTTGGAACCGCACCAGATGGTCCCATACTCGCAGACAGCAAAATTGCAGTAGAGGTAGATGCAAAAGAAGGGGTAGGAGACAGTCACAGGTTACGTTTTCTGATATTGAGGCTGAGTCATGGGATGATGGTCTAAGCACCAGTGGAGATGAAGTGATTCCTTAAAGGGGTATTCTTAAAAATAATCAGGTTATGGGATAAGGTACCAGTACTGTGTCTGATATTAGTGCTGGAACTAGCTCAGTTGTCAGTCCAAAGACTTCAGGGAGTAAATATAAAGCAAGCAATCAGAATACTGTTAAGAGTGGTAATCTTGAAGGTGGAGCTAATGCTACCAGTGATATCATTCACATTAAACCGACTAACACTGACAATGAACAGGAACACATGCAGCAGTTTTTTTCCTTGCCCCAGATCAAACTAGACAGAGGGGGGATATTAGGTCAACAAATGGAAAAACCAGGCTACAAACTAAGGGAGACGAGACATCAGACGAAATACAAGTAACATGCATCATAAACCTAGCAGATGTGGTCCTGACAGACACCCAGTTGCGTGTATTGGGTCTTGGCCTGGGATTTGTGCCCACTACAAATTTTAATCTTTTTAGAACAGTGGTAGATGTGAATCAGTTGATCCGGAATATCACTCTCAAGGGCCATTTCTCAGGAGAAGACACAAACACACCTATTTCTAGACAGTCCACACAGTGGGTTACCACTAATTTGAACACTGACTTAACCTTTTCTGAAACTTGTGACCTAGCTTCACTCAAAACTCTTAAAGTGGAAGGAGAGATGTCTAATACTCTAACAAATATTAAATGTTTGGGAGGTTTGAAGCCCCCCTCAAGTTTCTACCCCATACATAGTAGGGGTCAGATTGTGGAAAACTTCTACAGGAGGGTGGAAGGTGATCTTAGGGCATTAGCTAAACATACAGAAAAATCCACTGATAATTTGGATAAGGCTGAAAAGGAGGCTTTAGCACTTCTGGCCAACGACCAAAATATTGTTATACGGAATGCGGACAAGGGTGGTTTGGTGGTGGTCCTCAATAAGACAGACTACATACGAGAGTTAAAGCGGCAACTTGATGATGGTCAGTGTTATTCCGAGCTATCTGTGAATCCAACAGGTTGTTTTCAGAGAGAGTTGATGCACCTTCTGGATGAAGGGGTGGAGGAAGGTTACATTGATACAGATACTGCAACTTACATCTATGTGGAACATCCAGTTACTCCTGTATTCCACCACCTCCCGAAGGTGCACAAGTCTCTCTTGAATGTCAAAGGTCGTCCAATTGTTAGTGGCATTGGGTCACTCTTTGAACACCTTTCCCAGTGGTTAGATATGATACTACATCCTTTTGTTGAGGCTCTACCGAGCTTCCTTAGGGATACTAAACATCTTATGAATTTGGTGCATGATGTTACTTGGAGGGAAGGTGTTCATATTTGAGTGACTGTGGATGTTACGGCCCTGTACTCCTCTATACCGCATTCCAGGGGAATGGAAGCATTGTCATTCTTTTTAAAGAACTGGTCATCCTTTACAGTGGGCTTCCAGGACTATGTCCTTTGGGTGTCTGAGTTTCTGTTGACCCATAACTTTTTTGAGTTTGAAGGTCAGTTTTATCTCCAGAGATGTAGGACAGCGATGGGAGCAAAGTTTGCCCCCTCCTATGCCAACCTGTTTATGGGTTGGTAGGAGCTGTCCCACATCTTTGGAGATAATAACCAGTATTGACACTGTATTACCTTTTATCACCGTTTTATAGACCATTTGATATTCATATGGGAAGGTAGTCTAGCTGACATGGAACTGTTCGTGCAAGAACTTACTACCAATGATATAGGCCTCAAATTTACTAGTGATATCCAACTGGATAAAATAAATTTTTTGGATGTAGTATTGAGTGGGAGCCTTGATGGATCTGTAAGAACCAATCTATATAGAAAACCTATATCGGGCAATTCGTTATTATACGCAAGGAGCTGTCATCCCAAACATGTGCCGTATGCAATAGCCAAGGGGCAGCTCATGACGGAATTGCTCTGATGTTGAGTGAGACACAAATGACAGAGGTGAGAAGACGCCTCATTCAAAGAGGCTACTCAAGAAAGGTAGTTGCCAGGGCACAGAGAAATGTAAATAAAATTAGTATATCAGATCTACTTAAGGATAAGCAACAGGACAGTAAGAGTGTTCACAAAGGTGTAACATTTGTAACGGAGTATAGTACACAATATGAGGAGATTTGTAACATTATCAAACACCATTTTGGTATGTTGATTGCTGATGATAGGTTCATATATTGTGTAAAAGAAGGGTTAAGATGCTCCTATCGAAGAAACAGAACATTAGGGAATATTCTATCTCCCACTGTTCTCCCCAAGCCTATTTCTCTGGGCAGTGCTTAGCTTACCAGCAAAGGCTCCTATAAATGTGGGAGCTCCAGATGTGGAGCATGTGACTATCTAACTTTGTCTGATCGCTTTCGATCTACAGTTACTGGTAAAGTCTATGACATAAACTTTTGTTTAAATTGCACTTCAACATATGTTGTGTACTGTATAACTTGCACATTTTGTGGAAAGCAGTACATTGGGCTCACCACCAGAGATATTAGGACTAGGATTAGAGAACACCTATCCAGTGAAAAGCAACTACTCTGTTGATAAACCATTTTTCCCAGACTCACAATAAGGACTTAAAAAGTTTTTCTTGGCAACCCATAGATATGGTGCTTAGACCCAAGAGAGTGGTTGATCGAGAAGTTGCATTATGCAAAAGAGAGATGCTATGGATTCTTAAACTAGAAACCAGAGTTCCAAATGGATTGAACTCTGAGTTTGATCTTATAAATTATTGGGAATAGCATACTCATACTCATTTTCTATTTCCTAAGCAGGCCCCTTTGAATTCAATATCAATAGCGTACCATATATAATACAACATGACATGTTATGTTATTAATGCTACCCATTCTGGGTTATGTCAGAGTACATCTGTATATATGAGCTTAGTTAGCTCTGTTATCACTGTATGATATCTATGCATCTAGACGTAGATATATAAATTAACTTGATATTTAATCAAACCTCTAGTTTTGATAACTTTATTTATCTGTCTAGTTTTATCTATCCTATATTTATGTTTAGATAATATTTTGGTACTGTTGGTAATATGTTGGTACTGTTGGTAATATGCATAATTCTACACAACTTAAGTTATTCTCCCTTGTTTATACATATATTTTCTTATATATTTACAAGTTAATATGTACAAGCAATAACTAACAGGAAGACACCTGTGTTGTAGCTATATATATACATTTATATTCCTTTAATATCCCTTGTTTGTCTATTCATACACACAATTATTCCTAGGTATATTATGGAATTTCTCTCCTGTACATGTAGGGTTAAACAAATCTCTGGGCGTATTGTTGTTTTTAACGATGTGCTTTTTTAACCAATGATGTTGTTGCAATGATGTATATATTGTACACCTGTGGCTGGCTTTAGTATGCTATGATTACGGCCTTGCCGAAACGCGTAAGCTCTGCCAGCCAGAGGTACCCTACCTCTAGTTTGTAAAGATTTCTGCATGCCCTAAATATATATTTATCTGGCCGAATAAAGGTTACATTTTATTTTTATATCTAACGCTCTCATCTCATTCTTTGTGGACTCTCCAATGAATTAAACTCATACCACATTCTCATACCACATTTGTATGTAATGCTCAAGGATGTCTTGCACAAACCTGGTGTGATAGACATTTTTCACGGCAGTCACAACATCTAATAGTAGCACAAATACAGGTGTTAGCAATCACATAAATTAGAGTTCTATTCCATTTAACTTTACAAGAGCCAGGTTCCTTCTAGAGGAGGTCACACTAAATACTTGCCACTTTAGCCAATAAAAGCTGTTTTTTCTGATTTTTTTTTTTTTTAATACTGCATACAAATATCCTGTATTTTCTGGTTGTATTCTAATAAAGAGACTGGAAATTAATTATGTATGGTCATTATACCATTGCTAAAACAACAAATCTAATGGTGGCCTAAGACTTTTGCACATTACTATATATATATATATATATATATATATATATATTTATATACTAGCAAGAAATAAGCACTCTCTGGTTTTCTAAAACAAATAGTATATTTAACTAGCGTGACTTTTCGAGGTATTCACCCCTTCCTCAGACGTGAATACCTCAAAACGTCACGCTAGTTAAATATACTATTTATTTTACAAAACCAGAGAGTGCTTATTATATATATATATATATATATATATATATATATATAAATAAATAAAAGAATAAATAGAACCTGCTCTTCTATGAGAAGCACATTTGAATGTGAAATATTTATAATTAATGTCGGGTTGAGGTGCACTTGAATAAACGTGATTGGGTTAGTGCGCGAGTATGTGTGTTCAAACAGTGAAGTTCACTTAAACTTAATTTCTCCACCAAATGCAATTATATATATAAAAAAGACACTTATTCACAAACTTTATGTTTCTCACTGAAATTATTTACATACAACTTGTGCAATCATGACACAAATGATTGTAAATGCTTCTCTGGGATCCCCTTAGTTCAGAAATAGCAAACATACAAGGCTTTCCCATTGCTTTTTGGTAATTAGAAGGCTGCTAATTGCAGCTGCGCACCACACTTCTATTATTCCCGAAAGTGAAGGGATTAATCAGGTAGCTTGTAAGGTTAATTTTAGCTTTAGAGATTCTCCCACCTGAAACCTCATACCCCTTAATCCCTACCTGATCCCTCCCAAATAGCTCTAATCTCTCCCTCACCCCCCCTGGTCACCACCATCTTAGGCACTGCCAGACAGTCTGCCAGTATGCAGTTTATTTATTTATATATTATTATTTTTATAGTTTTATTTCTGCAGTGTAGTAATCCTCGTCAACCCTCCCAATTCCCTGATTCCCCCAAATAGCTCTCTAAACCTCCCCCTATAACTAATTGTGGCCATCTTTAGTACTGGCACCTGTCTGTAAGTACCTATAAATACGTACATTTTTTAATTTTTACATTTTTATTTACATTTTTCTGTAGTGTAGTGCTCCCCCCACTTCTCTCTTTTGGCAATTGTTAGCTAGTGTCCTTAAGATTATTATTATTTTATTATTTTTAAAGTTCCAATTTAAAATGACAATTCATAGAAAAGCAGACTCTTGGTCCTTGATAGATGCAAGTGATGTGTGTTAACATATGATTTTCAATTTTCCATTTAGCTCCTCTATAAAACTTCTATATTAACTATTTTAAAGAACGAACTGGCTTTTATATGCATTAGTCTCTCTATAGTGTAAGTAAATCTGCCATTAGAAACCATAAATACCAACTTAGCTCATTTTTAATCTTAATATTAGTCCGTCATCAAGACCTCCACTGGTCTTGCCAAGACTCAAAACTTTACATTTCACATATAGTACATTTGAATTAGAAATAGAAGTCAAGTATAAATTGCAAAACTGATATAAACTTAAGAGCAAATATATTCAATAGAGGGGCAAAACTACAGGGCTCTCAAATGTCTCATTTGAGACCAGGCTTACACCTCTAGTGGGCCCATCTAGCCCTTCAATCAGTAGTGGTGTCACTACACAGGGATGTACAAAAAACTGTCACCTTATTTGTAAAAGTTAAAGTTATGATTAAATGTTTTAGTGTTTCGGTAGCTCATCTACATTGCTGATAAATAGATGATAGATAGATATATGATATATAGATAGATGATAGATGATAGATAGGTAGATGATTGATAGGTAGATGATTGATAGATGGATAGATAGATAGATAGATAGATAATAGATATATGATAGATAGATACTAGATATATGGCTAAATGATAGCTAGATAGATGGATGATAGATATATAGATATATAGATACATGATAGATAGATAGATGATAGATAGATGATAGACGATAGATGATAGCTTGATAGATGGATAGATTGATAGATATATAGATAGATAGACCGATCGATGATAGAGCACAAACACATATACATATTTACATGATAATTGCAAAGGCAGAACTCTAAATTCTATGTAAAATAATTCTGCATTAAACAAAGTGCTTGTAACTGTTCTGTTGTAAATTCCATTCTGAATCTGCCAACTTAGCATTATCTCAAGAAATAAAACCCGAGCATTTAGTTTTAACTGGCACATGTACTACACAGAACACCATTTATTGCATTCTTTCAACCACTGATTTTACCTCAAGTGTTTTCATTATGAAAAAGACCATGAAGATCTGGTCTAATTTGAGATGGCAAACTTTATTTTGGAACAATTTGAACTATATCAGGTCATTTCAGAACACAATATACAAGATTGGAGCACTTTATTTAGGTTTTACTGTAAAACAAAAGTAATGCTGATGACAATGACTTACTATATGCCGTCCTGTATTTCTAAATTCTAAAAAGAAAGTCTTCAAGAATGTTATACTTTTATCTTCCATGAAGCTGAGAGAATGGTGAAACAGTTCCCTGTTTATAAATAACACTCAAATATATGTATAAAAATAGTAGAAACAGATACAGCACTATTGAAGGGTGCACGGTAGGACAGGAGGCACTGCTCAATCTCCTATATGATACAAAAAATCCAAGGATGTCCACAGAACTCCAATAGATTTTTCAGTACTTTATTATGACAATAAAAACCATCAACGTTTTGGGGTTACAACCCCTTAATCATGCTTCACATATTAAACATTATCACAGGGCTTTTAAATCTTAATTTGCACGCCACAGGAACATTGGCAGTGTGTTTGCACCCTCTAGCGAGCTTCATATACAATTACATATTGTTATATGTTACAATGTTTCTCAAACAATAATATATTTCATATGTATCTACATAGTTCATTTAGTCACACTGAATTACATTATTTACACATCCTTAGGATTATATATATATATATATATATATATATATATATATATATATATATATATATATATATACAGTATCTCATAAAAGTGAGCACACCCCTCTTTTTTTTTTTTTTTTTTTTTTTTTATTATTTATTTATAAACCAACAAAATATCCAGACATTATCTGTAGAAGAAAAGAATTTTGTTACATGCACATATTAATCTTACCACGCACGGTAATTTGAAACAAAACTTAACAAATACTATATCAGATAGCTCGGAAGGCAAGGAGAAAAGGAAAGGAAAAATGAACATATATACCTATTTGTGTCAGTTTGATTGTCTGAATATATAGTTTTACTTTGCCTAGCATTTTTCTCCCTTTCTCACTCCTTTCTTTTCTTATTTCAATTTTGCATTAACATTGGGTTGATGTTGGTGTGTTTTTATTATTGTATTTGCCTGCCCCCCCCAAATCAAACTAATTAAAACAAAATAAAACAAAACACAAAAAAAAAAAAAAAAAAAAAAAAAAAAGGATTCCTCCACTTCTCCCACCCCCATTCTCATTCCAAATATCCAAGTATTTTATGATTAGTCACCTTCTGGAGTGGGAAGTTTACGCCCATTCAGGTGGTAAACTACCTAACTGCACCAAAATGTCAAAAAAAGTTGTTTTCTTTATACCCGAGATTAATTGCTCTTGGATTAAGGGGGAATATGATTTTATTATACCCAGCCATTTTTGCAGATATTTCTTCAAATTCCCTTCTATAAATAAATCACTAGAATATTGTTCTATAATAATAGTATTGGCTACCACTGATTTATATTTTTGAAAAGATATAAATCTATTAGATTTCCAATTTAATAAAATTGTATTACGGGCAATTAATATAATTGTGTTGATTGTCTTGTAATGTTTATTTTCCGAGGGTTTACACAGGAGGAAAACCTCTAATGGGCCTATCTTATATGGGACTTCTAAACAAAGAGCTAACCAGAAATGTATCTTATTCCAAAACTGATAGATTATTGGACAATTCCAGAAGCAATGCATAATATCTGCATTCAAATTCCCACACTTCAAACAAACATTGTTATCAAGAGGATACCATTTTTTAAGTTGTGCAGGGGTAATGTATATCAAATTAAGAAGTTTGCAATGCGATTCTCTCCAAGATATTATACTAGTAGTTTTCCCTATTCTTTTAAAACTATCTTCGATTTCTAGCGAAGTAAGCTGGGGAAAATATATTTTCCATTTCTCAGCTAAAACTTCAAGTCTGGCCTGGCCAGCTTTCTGGATCAATAAATTGTATAAGGGAGAAATAGACCTGATACCTTGTCTGTAAATTTTAATTATTATATCAATATCTCCAAGCTTCCAATCAGTTTTATTGTCCTGCCACAATTCTTCATACAAGTGTCTCAGTTGCAAGTATGCATAGAAGCTATGTTTGTGGATCACAAATTCATTCTGAAGATCTAGAAACGACTTAGCTATATCTAATCTATTATCCCTGATTTGGATCACACCCTGTAATCCTTTATTAAACCATACTTTAAAGGTCCTAGTAGAAATTCCCGCTGGAAATTTAGGGTTGCCTTGAATGGGCAGATATTTAGAGGATTTCCAATTAATCCTTAGCTCATGACACAATTTATGCCAGGCCAAGATAAGGTTCAGCAGGGTCCCCATCTTAACCAGCCGCTTAGGTAGCTCCCTCTTATCCAAATGAATCAAAGCTCTCAGACTGAATGGAGATACAATTTCCATTTCCAGGTGTAGATTGGTTGTATACTCTATTTCCGTGATCCAATCGAGAATGTATTTACTTAATATGGCTAAGTTATATTATTTGAGATTTGGAAGTGCCAAGCCTCCCATATTTGTATGTAAAGCTAAATTTTGTATAGATATCCGTCTGCGTTTTTGGTTCCATAGGAACCCTGCTGTGAGGTTATTAAATATGGTTACATCTTTACTTTTAATCAGAAGCTGCAAATTTTGAAGTAAGTAGAGAAGCTGGGGGAAGAATAGAGTCTTAATCATGGCAACTCGCGCAGATAGCGAAATTGGAAGCGAGTTCCACCTGTCCAGTTCTTGTTTGTATTTGAGAAAATACGGTGTGAAATTCAAATCGTACCATGCATTGGGGTCTTTATGAATTTTTATCCCTAGGTAATTTATCGAATCTACCAGTTTAAAAGGATATCTACCCGGTGGAGTATCATTTTGAGTAAACCATAAGATTTCGGATTTTTCTGGGTTGATCCTATAGCCCGCGAAAGACCCAAATTGTTTAGCTAGGGTCAAAAAATGTTGTATGGATAAATCTGATTCATTCATAAATAGAAGTAAGTCATCCGCATATAAAGTAAGCACGATTTTATTTTTACCAATCGTTATCCCTGATAAGTCTTGCCTTAATTTCACCGCAAAAGGCTCTAACGCCAAGTTAAACAAAAGAGGTGAGAGCCGGCAGCCCTGTCGTGTGCCTTTACCCAAAATAATATCTGGAGAAGGTTCAGAATTTATTAATAGATTAGAAATTGGGTTTTGATAGATTGTATGGATCATTGTTAGGAAGTTACCCATAAAACCAAAAGTTGCTAGAGAACAAAATAGATGATCCCAGTTAATGAGATCAAAAGCCTTTTCAGCATCAATCGCCACTAAGGCCATATTAGATCTTTCTCGACACGTTTTGCCCTTATTTTCTAACCAAAAAAAATCCAAAACTGTCAAGATTCGGCGTATGATTTTGGACACATTTCTACCTGGCATGAAACCAACTTGATCCGCATGGACCAGATTTCCAATACAACTTTTCAATCTATTTGCTAAAATTGATGTGAGAATCTTATAGTCACAGTTTAATTGATATAGGCCTATATGCTGCCATGTTTTCTGGATCTTTATTCTTTTTCGGTATGAGGGTAATTAAAGATGCCGAAAAATATCTAGATGGTTTCTTATTTTCTATGTAATAAGAATTGAACAGCTTCAAAAGAGTTTCCGGAACATATTCCAGAAGAATTTTATATAATTCCATTGGCAGTTGGTCAGGGCCAGGTGCCTTAGAGGTTTTAGCCGCCTTAATCTGCTTTGCAACTTCTTCCACTGTAATCGGTGCATTTAATAACTCGAGCTCTTGACTAGATATCTTGGGTATTTTAAGACTATTCCAGAAATTTAATTTATTTTGATCATTTATTTCCTCTTTCTTATAGATCTCTTTCTAAAATTCATAAAAGGCTTCTTTAATTTCCGCGGGGTTGGTGATATTTTTACCTGCTACTCTAATTTTATTAATTCTTCTATTACTCTGTCTATGTTTAATTAGATTAGCAAGATACTTAGCAGATCTCCCATAATTCCCTTGATATCTAGCTCTCAGTTTTAAGTCTTCTTGGGTAGTCTTATGTTTAATATATAGATCCCTTTCATTTTTTTTTCTCAGAATAGTTATCCCAAGTTTGTTTAGTAGGATCCCTAATATATACCTCATAGGCATTCCTAATTTGATTTGTTAACTGAGTTTCTCGGGCCTTACAAATTCTTTTTAACTTAGGTATGCTTTTATTTCACCCCTAATGGTCGCCTTAAATGCTTCCCAAAATATTTCTGGTTTAAACCAGAAGTAGATATTATTATTCTTATATTCATTCCATTTCTCTCGCAACCAATTAGTGAATTGTAGATTATTTATTAGATAGGAGGGAAAGAAAAGTCTAAAAAAGTTAGGCCCGGAATTTGCACCCATTTTGATTCTTAGCGAGATGATTGCATGATCAGAAATAATTATATCTCTGATACCTGTTTTAATAACTTGATTTAATAAAGGTTCTGATACCAGAAACATATCTATACGGGAAAGAGTGTTAAATGTTTTGGATTCGCATGTAAATGCTCTTATATCGGGGAATTGTACACGCCAGACATCCGAGAGCCCAAGATCCATCATGAATTTGGACAGGATCCGATTCTTCCCAAACTCAGATTTGTTAACACATTTAAACCTATCTAATCGAGGCCTATGAGCAATATTAAAATCTCCCCCGATAATTATTCCTTGATTACTATAATACATTAACTTAGATTTCAAATTCTCCCAGAAATTTTTTTCGGGTTTATTAGGGCCATAAACATTACAAAGGACCAGTTTTAGATCATGTATCCGTACTTCTAAGATAATATATCTCCCTTCTTGATCTATAATTTGGGAGAGAATATCACATTGCAAATTCTTATTAAATAAAATCGCCACTCCCCTTTTCCTGCCACAATATGGTGAATATATTACATTACCTACCCATCTAAATTTTAGTTTTAGAGCTTCCTCTGGTTTTAAATGCGTTTCCTGTAGGAAAACTATTTGCGGATTAAGAGAGTTTAGGTGTCTAATAATTGCTTTTCTTTTAATTGGAGATGTTATTCCCCCCACATTCCAGGATAAAAAATTAAGTTCATTTATATTCATATTATTCTGCTAGGAAGAGGATGTGTCGCTGTACTTCTTTGAGAAAAATCATAAAAAGAATAAGGCGAGGTGGGGGGGGGGGTGAGGTGGAGGAGGAAAAGGAACAAAAAAAAAACAAAAAACAAAAAAAACTAAAACCCTTCTCATACATACAACATTCATACAAGCATCCCAGCCAAGCACCATACTTAAATCTAAAAAAGAACAGGTAAGAATGAAATCTAGAATTCTATTCATTCTAATTAAGTTTAAGTTCTTTACATAGTGTTTGCGCTGCTTCAGGTTCTGTGATTATTTGGGTGGTATCATTGATTTTAACTATGATTTTTACTGGATAAACCAATTTTGCTTGTAATTTAGCATTGATAAATTTAGAACAGAACGGTGCCATGATTCTCCGTTTTGCCGAAGTTTCTGCAGAAAAATCTTGAAATAGAAGTAATTTATGTTGGTTTATTTTGCACTCCTGAATTTTACGATAATTCTGCATTATTAAAGTCTTATCTTGGAAGTTAAGAAATTTTATTATAATTGGTCTTGGTCTAGCAGGTCCTGAAAGGTTCTCCTTAACTGCTCCTAGCCTGTGTGCTCTTTCTATTAACAGAGGCGGTTGGTTCTGTAAGCCCACACATTGTGGTAGTAAAACTGATGCAAAATGTATGAGGTCATTAAACTCAGCGCTTTCAGGCAGGCCCACTACTTTTAGGTTATTGCGTCTGGATCTGTCTTCAAGATCTTCGATCTTGGCTTGCATGGTAGCTATTTTTTTTTCATGATCCGCTACTGTTATATCTTGGTTATTTAATAAGTCCTCTAAGTTGGAAATTCTGTGCTCTGCCTCGTCAAGTCGGCCAGAAAATTGGCGGACTTCTGTTGCTAGATTGGATATCTCCATTTTAATCTCTGCAAATTGTGGCGTAAATAAGTCTGACATACTTTGTAATAATTGTTTACTTTCAAAATATAAAGGTTCCTCCTGGGAACTTAAGCTAGTTCTGGGTCCCTTTTTGTCTTTTGATTTAGGTGGCATAGCTAGGGGTGAAAAAGCGGTGGAGGACAAAAATGTGTCCATTAAGTGTATTACACAGATAAATCACACACACTAAAGAAAGAAAAGAGAGAGAATAAATAAAAAAAAAAAAAAAAAAAGGGAAAATTAAAGTGTAAGTGTATTGTAAATCTAAAAAGTGGGTCAATTATTTAATTCTATATATAAAATGTCTAAGCCTCATCAGAAGGCATATAAATAGTGAAATATATAAAGAAGAAATCATTCGTGGCTAGGGCTATGCCACCTTACTATTTTTAAGTTGGTTCTATGCACCTAGAGACTGGTTATTTGCATTACCGGTCACTGTAGAGAATCATAAAATATGTTACTATCACAAGCTATATATATACTTCAAGCTTTGCGTAATAATAGTCTGTAATCAAGAGGCCCACAGTTTTTCAGGAAAAGGCTTAATTTGGACCTATGGACATAGACATGATTATTTTAACATTCTTAACAGCAGCAACTAAAAGGAAAAACACAAGCACATTTCAATGTCAATTAATCCCTCTGATAACTTAACACTATATACAATATATAATTCCTGTGGAGAGAGTGGGAAATATCAGCATTTTCAGGTACTTTTAACAGTCATTAATCTAAACTAGATATCACACCTATAATATATATGTAATTAGTATACAGTATTTGGGTAATTCTTTTCCCTTTTTGAATCAAGCTTGTTCTTAAATACTCAGCAGCCAACATCTAGCAAATCTTTAACTGCCTACTATCAGGTATTTCTCTTTTTTTTTTTTTTTTTAAATATGTTGTTATTTAGTAACTATTGAACCTGTAGTAGACAGAATTTACTCAAAGCTCTTATATTTCAGAGTTTCTCTAAAAGAACAAACATCATTGAATATTAGTTTCCAACAATTTTCAACTTAATAAAAACAGTTACTTCAAACAAGACATTCTTTTATAACAGAAAAGATTCATAAGCATGTCCAGAAACACTATTAGGTAAATTGCTCCTCTTTATCCTCGTGAGTAAGAAAGTAAGAGGGCTACAAAGGAAAAGTTTGTTGATATTTAAAATCCATCAATAGCCAGTTCATATGTATATTCAACCGTCAACTCTGTATAAGCTTTAGAAAAATGGGTAGAGTTCCAGCTGAGGATAACTTCCCAGAAGGATAATATGGTCCCTGTATGTTTTTAGAGCTTAACAGAATAAAGGGCGCTCATGTTGATGCCTATTTTCCATGTATAGACATGTATCCAGGTGTATTATATAACTTGATGTATAGAAGAGACCCCTTGCAACACTCTATACTGGGCTTACTTGTATCAAACAGTATACAGTCCAAGATGTAACACAGCACCCTGGCCCTCAAGAAAAGACCACCCTACCTTCACCCTGACTTACCCTGGGCGGCTGAATCAAACAGTGCTTAAATTGGGCCAGGTGTGAGGCACGCTAGCATCAGGTCAGCCCGTAGTCCAAACTAACTTAATAGGTGTTATATAACATAGGGCACAGAGGACCCTCAGCACTGTACCTGTACTGCCGGTTCTTCGCCCTCTTCAGTTGCTTATAGCAGGTTGTTGCTTGTTAAGGGGTTTGCTGATCCGTATACCACCGCACTTTCTGTTCCTTCCTGTGCCGGGATATTCAGCGGTCTCACCTCCGTTATGTCAGGTCAGGTCATGTGTTGCGCTCACAGTATTTGCTTCAGGCGCTCGGGTATGCAGGTGCCAGGGCAACTCGGCTCACAGCCCAATAATTTTGCTTCCACTCGCCAGGTCCCACAGCGTGGGACTTCAAAGTATCCAAGCCGCCTGAATTGGTAGCGGCTAAGGAATCAGGCGAGACGATGATCCTCTGGTATATTCGTCGTATGGCAGACGAGCAGTATCTCACACAGCGTGTGTGCACTCCTCACACACTCCTCACACAACGCGTGTACGCTCCTCCCACCGGAAGCCAATACCCGATATCTCTCAGTGCTCTGGCCGTGTCCAGCAGCACACCCCTCACATTTTTGTAAATATTGTATTATATCTTTTTATGTGACAACACTAAAGAAATGACACTTTGCTACAATGTAAAGTAGTGAGTGTACAGCTTGTATAAGTGTAAATTTGCTGGCCACCTTTTTACTAAACTGGGTACTGGCAGACAGCTAATGGCGCCCATTAAGGCAGAGGGGGAGGGTTAGACAGCTGTTTGGTGGGGGATCAGTGAGGTGGGGGCTAAGGGGGTCCTATACAGCAGCATATGTAAATATGCACAAAAAAGCCTAAATATACCTTTTATTTTAGTACTGGCAGAGTTTCTGCCATTACTTAAGATGACGGGGACAATTGTGGGGTGGGGGAGGGAAGAGAGCTGTTTGGGAGGGATCAGGGGGTCTGATGTTTCAGGTGGGAGGCTGAGCTCTACACTAAAGCTAAAATTAATCCTGCAACCCCCCTTCAAGCTACATAATTAACCCCTTCACTGCTAGCCATAATAAACGTGTGATGCGCAGTGGCATTTAGCGGCCTTCTGATTACCAAAAAGCAACACCAAAGCCATGTATGTCTGCTATTTCTGAACAAAGGGGATCCCAGAGACGCATTTACAACCATTTGTGCCATAACTGCACAAGCTGTTTGTAAATAATTTCAGTGAGAAACCTAAAGTTTGGGAAAAAGTTTGTGAAAAAGTGAAAGTTTTTTTTTTATTTGATTGCATTTGGCGGTGAAATGGTGGCATGAAATATACCAAAATGGGCCTAGATCAATACTTTGGGTTGTCTACTAGACTACACTAAAGCTAAAATTAACCCTACATACTCCCTAATTAACCCCTGCACTGCTGGGCATAATACACGTGTGGTGCGCAGCGGCATTTAGCGGCTTTCTAATTACCAAAAAGCAATGCCAAAGCCATATATGTTTGCTATTTCTGAACAAAGGGGATCCCAGAGAAGCATTTACAACCAGGACAAAATTTAGAAACTATTTAGCATGGGTGTTTTTTGGTGGTTGTAGATATGTAACAGATTTTGGGGGTCAAAGTTAGAAAAAGTGTTTTTTTTTTTCCATTTTTCCTCATATTTTATAATTTTTTTATAGTAAATTATAAGATATGATGAAATTAAAAAAAAGTCCATTTAATGGCGAGAAAAACAGTATATAATATGTGTGGGTACAGTAAATGAGTAAGAGGAAAATTACAGCTAAACACAAACATCGCAAAAATGTAAAAATAGCCTTGGTCCCAAACGAACAGAAAATGGAAAAGTGCTGTGGTCATTAAGGGGTTAAATACACCACAAAGGAGGTTTCAGAGGTATAATACCCGCTTATGGTATATTTCTTCCCACTATGTGGAAGGTAGAAATTTTCTCCTCTTATAATAGAGCTACAGCTCATACAATTCATGCAGGGGAAGCTACCTGTCCTCTTTTTCCCTGTAAGTGTCTGAATGGGTTCTTTGCTAGATCCTTCATCTGTTTTTATCAGATGATCTTTTAGACTTTTCACCCTCCACTGTGCCATAAGGGGAGGATTTCTAAGTAGGGGTATATGTTGGCTGCATTCACTAAGAATATGCCAATTCTTGCAAATTATTTTCGTTATCTTATCGCTCAGTGGGCTATATTGGGGTACAAAGACCATCCTGTTTTCATTCTTCCTATTACCAGTTTTCAACCAGTTATTGGGTTTGTTTAATTCCCCCACTGTGTTGTATAGAAGGCTAGAGGGGTACCCCCTGTTTAGAAATTTTCTTGACATTTCCTGTATTCTGACCTCAAAATTTCATTCTTCACTGACTATTCTTTTAACCCTAAGGGAATAAACTAAATGTCTAGGGTGGAAGCTATTATATTGGAGTAAGGTATTTTTATTGGTTTTCTTCACATACAAATCAAAGCTTACGCCTAGATTTAGAGTTTTGTCGGTAAAGACCCGCGTAGCTAATGCCGCTTTTTTTCCCAACACAGCCTTAAGACAACTCTGGTATTTAGAGTTGTCTGAATGGCTGCGTTAGGCTCCAAAAAGGGTGCGTTGAGCCTAATGTACCGCCACTTCAACCCTCAATACCAGCGCTGCTTACGGTAGCGGTAAGCAGCTAAAACGTGCTCGTGCACGATATCCCCATAGGAAACAATGGGGCAGTTTGGGCTGAAAAAAACCTAACACCTCCAAAAATGAAATTGAATGAGCAATTATAGGTGAGAATAACTCTGGGTGTAGTACCCAAATTTTATCTTTTTGGTACCTAGATGTCTTATGTCATTGGCTCAGGTGCTGCAATTACCTAGAGTCTACAATCGGTATTTAGGTTTGAATTGTTGTCTGAAATTACAAGGTAGTCAGCGTGTATTAATTCACAGTCTGTGGTTCATTTTGTAGATAGTCAGATGTCTTTTGTCATAGGCTCATATGTTTTAGATTGCTTTGTGTCTGCAATCTGTACTTTTATTTTTAATTATGATCAAGTAATGCAGAATACTTGGCCCTGACAAATTATCTGTCTCTCAGTTAGCTTGAGTAGCAATCTATCACTTCCCAGGAGGTACTGTAACTTTGGTATATATAGAGTGTGTACTCGATTTTTATGCTTGGTTGGAATAATAACACTTTGTATAAGGGAGTGCTGATATAGTTGCTTCAAATCTATACTATATTGTAACTGTGTAGGTTACATGAATAGGTTGTATCAGTAATCAAGGTTATTATATGAACCTTGTTTTGGACAAGAAAATTATGATTACAACCTGAATATTTCCTGAGAATATAGCCCCAGGTGTTGAGTATCTATGCTTCCCAATGCATATAATACCAAATAATTTCTAGATGGCTCAGGTAAAGGTTGGTGTCAGTTGATGACTGTATTAAATTCTCATTCAAATATATAGAGATAGATTTAACCTAGAGATCTGTAATAGTGTTGCTTTATATTAAAGTTATAGATTCTCTAGGGAGCACTCACACATAATGTGTTTGTGGTTAGATAGATAATATAGTTTGTTTTTGTATCACCTTAAAGTTAAGGCGAGAGCTATTAATACCAGACACACACTTCAAACATACCAACTCCCAGCTCCATTAAGTTAAATTCTAAAAAATGACTTGTCAAACATAACACAGATTTGCACTCGGTTACGTAACTTACGGCTAGATTTAGAGTTTTGTCGGTAAGGATCCGCGTAGCTAACGCTGGCTTTTTTCTGGCCGCACCATAAAAATAACTCTAGTATTGAGAGTCCACATAAAGGCTGCGTTAGGCTCGAAAAAAGGAGCGTAGAGCATATTTAACGCAGCTTCAACTCTCGATACCAGAGTTGCTTACGGACGCGGCCAGCCTCAAAAACGTGCTCGTGCACGATTCCCCCATAGGAAACAATGGGGCTGTTTGAGCTGAAAAAAAACCTAACACCTGCAAAAAAGCCGCTTTCAGCTCCTAACGCAGCCCTATTGTTTCCTATGCGGAAACACTTCCTACGTCTGCACCTAACAACCTAACATGTACCCCGAGTCTAAACACCCCTAACATTACACTTATTAATCCCTATTCTGCCGCCCCCACTATCGCTGACCCCTGTATATTATTTTTAACCCCTAACCTGCTGCTCCGTAAACCGCCGCTACTTATATTATCCCTATGTACCCCTAATCTGCTGCCCCTAACACTGCCGACCCCTATATTATATTTATTAACCCCTAATCTGCCCCCCACAACGTCGCCTCCACCTGCCTACACTTATTAACCCCTAATCTGCCGAGCGGACCGCACCGCTACTATAATAACGTTATTAACCCCTAATCCGCCTCACTAACCCTATAATAAATAGTATTAACCCCTAATCTGCCCTCCCTAACATCGCCGACACCTAACTTCAATTATTAACCCCTAATCTGCTGACCGGAGCTCACCGCTATTCTAATAAATATATTAACCCCTAAAGCTAAGTCTAACCCTAACACTAACACCCCCCTAACTTAAATATAATTTAAATCTAACAAAATTAATTAACTCTTATTAAATAAATTATTCCTATTTAAAGCTAAATACTTACCTGTAAAATAAATCCTAATATAGCTACAATATAAATTATAATTATATTATAGCTATTTTAGGATTAATATTTATTTTACACGTAACTTTGTAATTATTTTAACCAGGTACAATAGCTATTAAATAGTTAAGAACTTTTTAATAGCTAAAATAGTTAAAATAATTACAACATTACCTGTAAAATAAATCCTAACCTAAGTTACAATTAAACCTAACACTATACTATCATTAAATTAATTAAATAAAATACCTACAATTACCTACAATTAAACCTAACACTACACTATCAATACATTCATTAAATACAATACCTACAAATAAATACAATTAAATAAACTAACTAAAGTACAAAAAATAAAAAAGAACTAAGTTACAAAAAATAAAAAATATTTACAAACATAAGAAAAATATTACAACAATTTTAAACTAATTACACCTACTCTAAGCCCCCTAATAAAATAACAAAGACTCCCAAAATAAAAAATGCCCTACCCTATTCTTAATTACTAAAGTTCAAAGCTCTTTTACCTTACCAGCCCTGAACAGGGCCCTTTGCGGGGCATGCCCCAAGAAGTTCAGCTCTTTTGCCTGTAAAAAAAAACATACAATACCCCCCCCCAACATTACAACCCACCACCCACATACCCCTAATCTAACCCAAACCCCCCTTAAATAAACCTAACACTAAGCCCCTGAAGATCATCCTACCTTGTCTTCACCATACCAGGTTCACCGATCGGTCCTGGCTCCAAAATCTTCATCCAACCCAAGCAGGGGCTGGCGATCCATCATCTGGTGGCTGAAGAGGTCCAGAAGAGGCTCCAAAGTCTTCATCCTATCCGGGAAGAAGAGTAGATCCGGACCGGCAACCATCATCTTCCAAGCGGCATCTTCTATCTTCATCCGATGAGGACCGGCTCCATCCTGAAGACCTCCAACGCGGACCCATCTTCATCCGGCGACGTCCAACTGAAGAATGACGGTTCCTTTAAGGGACGTCATCCAAGATGGTGTCCCTCGAATTCCGATTGGCTGATAGGATTCTATCAGC
Organism: Bombina bombina; assembly: GCF_027579735.1. Taxonomy (NCBI): domain Eukaryota; kingdom Metazoa; phylum Chordata; class Amphibia; order Anura; family Bombinatoridae; genus Bombina; species Bombina bombina. Next base: position 941,324,710 of record NC_069503.1, read on the forward strand.
CAATCGGAATTAAGGTAGGAATATTCTGATTGGCTGATGGAATCAGCCAATCAGAATCAAGATCAATCCGATTGGCTGATCCAATCAGCCAATCAGATTGAGCTCGCATTCTATTGGCTGATCGGAACAGCCAATATGTTATTTTATTAGGGGGCTTAGAGTAGGTGTAATTAGTTTAAAATTGTTGTAATATTTTTCTTATGTTTGTAAATATTTTTTTATTTTTTGTAACTTAGTTCTTTTTTATTTTTTGTACTTTAGTTAGTTTATTTCATTGTAGTTATTTGTAGGTATTGTATTTAATTAATTTAATGATAGTGTAGTGTTAGGTTTAATTGTAACTTAGGTTAGGATTTATTTTACAGGTAATGTTGTAATTATTTTAACTATTTTAGCTATTAAATAGTTCTTAACTATTTAATAGCTATTGTACCTGGTTAAAATAAATACAAAGTTACCTGTAAAATAAATATAAATCCTAAAATAGCTATAATATAATTATAATTTATATTGTAGCTATATTAGGATTTATTTTACAGGTAAGTATTTAGCTTTAAATAGGAATAATTTATTTAATAAGAGTTAATTAATTTCGTTAGATTTAAATTATATTTAAGTTAGGGGGGTGTTAGTGTTAGGGTTAGACTTAGCTTTAGGGGTTAATACATTTATTAGAATAGCGGTGAGCTCCGGTCGGCAGATTAGGGGTTAATAATTGAAGTTAGGTGTAGGCGATGTTAGGGAGGGCTGATTAGGGGTTAATACTATTTATTATAGGGTTAGTGAGGCGTATTAGGGGTTAATAACTTTATTATAGTAGCGGTGCGGTCCGCTCGGTAGATTAGGGGTTAATAAGTGTAGGCAGGTGGAGGCGACGTTGAGGGGGGCAGATTAGGGGTTAATAAATATAATATAGGGGTCGGCGGTGTTAGGGGCAGCAGATTAGGGGTACATAAGGATAACTTAAGTAGCGGCGCTTTGCGGTCGGCAGATTAGGGGTTAATTATTGTAGGTAGCTGGCTGCAACGTTGTGGGGGGCAGGTTAGGGGTTAATAAATATAATATAGGGGTCGGCGGTGTTAGGGGCAGCAGATTAGGGGTACATAAGGATAACGTAGTTGGCGGTCGGCAGATTAGGGGTTAAAAAAATTAAATTGAGTGGCGGCGATGTGGGGGGCCTCGGTTTAGGGGTACATAGGTAGTTTATGGGTGTTAGTGTACTTTAGAGTACAGTAGTTAAGAGCTTTATGAACCGGCGTTAGCCCAGAAAGCTCTTAACTACTGACTTTTTGCTGCGGCTGGAGTTTTGTCGTTAGAATTCTAACGCTAACTTCAGACACGACTCTAAATACCGGAGTTAGAAAAATCCCATTGAAAAGATAGGATACGCAAATGACGTAAGGGGATCTGCGGTATGGAAAAGTCGCGGCTGAAAAGTGAGCGTTAGACCCTTTTTTGAGTGACTCTAAATACCGGAGGTAGCCTAAAACCAGCGTTAGGAGCCTCTAACGCTGGTTTTCACGGCTAACGCCAAACTCCAAATCTAGGCCATAGAGTTTTGCATACAAATTAATATTGATCCGTTATTGTATTATATTTACCGCCATCTTACTTTAATTCTGTATTCAATTCATCATGTATCTATTTGTAAGATCAAAAATAAGTAGATTTACTTTGTTTCCATTCATAATAAACTGATATCCGTTTTTCCATCTCCAAGCCCACATATATCTCCTTCAACCAATCCTTATCACTATAACAGTGCTCAATTCTGAATACCCTACCTCCTCGAGTCAGGATGGCGCGGATTGGTTCTAGATTGTAAAACAGGGTGGAGCTTAGGTGATAAAACACCTTTGAAAAAGCCGCTACTAGGTCGGCGAAACATGTTAGGGGAGGGTGTTGAACCTCTTTCAACCCCTATTATTTTTTAATTCAGCATTCAGTTTGGGCCTCCTTTAAAACTAGCAATGTTGCTACTTGAACTCATTATGCAATAGAACGAGTGGTCTCTAATCTGTAAGACAAACAGAATTAGCTACAGCAAAACTCTATGGCCTAGATTTGGAGTTTGGCGGTAGCCGTGAAAACCAGCGTTAGAGGCTCCTAACGCTGGTTTTAGGCTAACTCCGGTATTTGGAGTCACTCAAAAAAGGGTCTAACGCTCACTTTTCAGCCGCGACTTTTCCATACCGCAGATCCCCTTACGTAAATTGCGTATCCTATCTTTTCAATGGGATTTTTCTAACTCCGGTATTTAGAGTCGTGGCTGAAGTGAGCGTTAGAAATCTAGCGACAACACTCCAGCCGCAGGAAAAAAGTCAGTAGTTAAGAGCTTTCTGGGCTAACGCCGGTTCATAAAGCTCTTAACTACTGTACTCTAAAGTACACTAACACCCATAAACTACCTATGTACCCCTAAACCGAGGTCCCCCCACATCGCCGCCACTCGATTAAATTTTTTTAACCCCTAATCTGCCGACCGCCACCTACGTTATACTTATGTACCCCTAATCTGCTGCCCCTAACACCGCCGACCCCTGTATTATATTTATTAACCCCTAATCTGCCCCCCACAACGTCGCCGCCAGCTACCTACAATAATTAACCCCTAATCTGCCTGGCTCCAAAATCTTCATCCAACCCAAGCGGGGGCTGGCGATCCATTATCCGGTGGCTGAAGAGGTCCAGAAGAGGCTCCAAAGTCTTCATCCTATCCGGGAAGAAGAGGCGATCCGGACCGGCAACCATCTTGATCCAAGCGGCATCTTCTATCTCCATCCGATAACGACCGGCTCCATCCTGAAGACCTCCACCGCGGACCCATCTTCATCCGGCGACGTCCAACTGAAGAATGACGGTTCCTTTAAGGGACGTCATCCAAGATGGCGTCCCTCGAATTCCGATTGGCTGATAGGATTCTATCAGCCAATCGGAATTAAGGTAGGAATATTCTGATTGGCTGATGGAATCAGCCAATCAGAATCAAGTTCAATCCGATTGGCTGATCCAATCAGCCAATCAGATTGAGCTCGCATTCTATTGGCTGTTCCGATCAGAAGAAGATGGGTCCGCGGTGGAGGTCTTCAGGATGGAGCTGGTCGTCATCGGATGAAGATAGAAGATGCCGCTTGGATCAAGATGGTTGCCGGTCTGGATCGCCTCTTCTTCCCGGATAGGATGAAGACTTTGGAGCCTCTCCTGGACCTCTTCAGCCACCGGATGATGGATCGCCAGCCCCCGCTTGGGTTGGATGAAGATTTTGGAGCCAGGACGGATCGGTGATACCTGGTGAGGTGAAGACAAGGTAGGATGATCTTCAGGGGCTTAGTGTTAGGTTTATTTAAGGGGGGTTTGGGTTAGATTAGGGGTACGTGGGTGGTGGGTTGTAATGTTGGGGGGGGGGTATTGTATGTTTTTTTTTTTTACAGGCAAAAGAGCTGAACTTCTTGGGGCATGCCCCGCAAAGGGCCCTGTTCAGGGCTGGTAAGGTAAAAGAGCTTTGAACTTTAGTAATTTAGAATAGGGTAGGGCATTTTTTATTTTGGGGGTCTTTGTTATTTTATTAGGGGGCTTAGAGTAGGTGTAATTAGTTTAAAATTGTTGTAATATTTTTCTTATGTTTGTAGATATTTTTTTATTTTTTGTAACTTAGTTCTTTTTTATTTTTTGTACTTTAGTTAGTTTATTTCATTGTAGTTATTTGTAGATATTGTATTTAATTAATTTATTGATAGTGTAGTGTTAGGTTTAATTGTAGGTAATTGTAGGTATTTTATTTAATTAATTTAATGATAGTATAGTGTTAGGTTTAATTGTAACTTAGGTTAGGATTTATTTTACAGGTAATGTTGTAATTATTTTAACTAGGTAACTATTAAATAGTTCTTAACTATTTAATAGCTATTGTACCTGGTTAAAATAAATACAAAGTTACCTGTAAAATAAATATTAATCCTAAAATAGCTACAATGTAATTATAATTTATTTTGTAGCTATATTAGGATTTATTTTACAGGTAAGTATTTAGCTTTAAATAGGAATAATGTATTTAATAAGAGTTAATTAATTTCGTTAGATTAAAATTATATTTAATTTAGGGGGGTGTTAGTGTTAGGGTTAGACTTAGCTTTAGGGGTTAATACATTTATTAGAATAGCGGTGAGCTCCAGTCGGCAGATTAGGGGTTAATAATTGAAGTTAGGTGTCGGCGATGTTAGGGAGGGCAGATTAGGGGTTAATACATTTATTAGAATAGCGGTGAGCTCCGGTCGGCAGATTAGGGGTTAATAAGTATAGGCAGGTGGAGGCGACGTTGTGGGGAGCAGATTAGGGGTTAATAAATATAATATAGGGGTCGGCGGTGTTAGGGGCAGCAGATTAGGGGTACATAGGGATAATGTAAGTAGCAGCGGTTTACAGAGCGGCAGATTAGGGGTTAAAAAAAATATGCAGGGGTCAGCGATAGCCGGGGCGGCAGAATAGGGGTTAATAAGTGTAAGGTTAGGGGTGTTTAGACTCGGGGTACATGTTAGAGTGTTAGGTGCAGACATAGGAAGTGTTTACGCATAGCAAACAATGGGGCTGCGTTAGGAGCTGAACGCGGCTTTTTTGCAGGTGTTAGGTTTTTTTTCAGCTCAAACAGCCCCATTGTTTCCTATGGGGGAATCGTGCACGAGCACGTTTTTGAGGCTGGCCGCGTCCGTAAGCAACTCTGGTATCGAGAGTTGAAGTTGCGTTAAAAATGCTCTACGCTCCTTTTTTGGAGCCTAACGCAGCCTTTATGTGGACTCTCAATACCAGAGTTATTTTTATGGTGCGGCCAGAAAAAAGCCGGCGTTAGCTACGCGGGTCCTTACCGACAAAACTCCAAATCTAGGCGTTTGTTACTTAACCGTGTGCGAATCTGTGTTATGTTTGACAAGTTTCATATAATAACCTTGATTACTGATACAACCTATTCATGTAACCTACACAGTTACAATATAGTATAGATTTGAAGCAACTATATCAGCACTCCCTTATACAAAGTGTTATTATTCCAACTAAGCATAAAAATCGAGTACACACTCTATAGATACCAAAGTTACAGCACCTCCTGGGAAGTGATAGATTGCTACTCAAGCTAACTGAGAGACAGATAATTTGTCAGGGCCAAGTATTCTGCATTTCTTGATCATAATTAAAAATAAAAGTACAGATTGCAGACACAAAGCAATCTAAAACATATGAGCCTATGACAAAAGACATCTGACTATCTACAAAATGAACCACAGACTGTGAATTAATACACGCTGACTACCTTGTAATTTCAGACAACAATTCAAACCTAAATACCGATTGTAGACTCTAGGTAATTGCAGCACCTGAGCCAATGACAAAAGACATCTAGGTACCAAAAAGATAAAATTTGGGTACTACACCCAGAGTTATTCTCACCTATAATTGCTCATTCAAGTGAGCTTTAAATCTTTTAATAATAAAATTCTTTTATTATTTGAGTACCTAATTTATCACTGTGCCAGTCTGATGCTCTGCAAAAACCCATATATACTATACTTATTGATCTTCTCTCTGGAAGAATTCAATACATTCCATCTCTTTATGTATATACATTTATATAGCATATGACTAGTCCTTCACACTTCTTAATTCTGAAACACGGTTAATGGTACTGAGCCATTTGACTAACTCTGCCTATTGGCCCCAACTTTTTGTGTTTTTTAACTTTTTATGTTGTGTGTTCTGTTTTTTAACTAAACTAATAAAAGTTAAATTTTAATTTCTATCACCAACTTCATCCTACCTAGGGTGTTCTTATTACAAACTCAAATGGGGAGAATGAAGTGCTAAAGAAATGCATACTTTTTCAACCTCTATGTTGATTCTGTTCTTCTAGTTAATCCATGCATAAGCACTCAAGCTAAGGAAATTAATCCACTTCTGATAATAGCATCTCCTCCACACCAGTGTAGTGCTGTTGCACCCCTTTGTTTCCTATATTATATTTATTAACCCCTAATCTGCCCCCCCAATGTCACCACTACCTTATCTACACTTATTAACCACTAATCTGCCGACCGGACCTTTGCGCTACTCTAATAAAGTTATTAACCCCCTAAACCGCCGCACTCCCGCCTCACAAACCCTATAATAAATAGTATTAACCCCTAATCAGCCCTCCCTAACATCGCCGCCACCTAACTTCAAGTATTAACCCCTAATCTGCCGACCGGACCTCGCCGCTTCTTTAATAAATGTATTAACCCCTAAAGCTAAGTCTAACCCTAACCCTAACACCGCCCTAAATTAAATATAATTTTAATCTAACAAAATAAATTAAATATTATTAACTAAATTATTCCTATTTAAATCTAAATACTTACCTGTAAAATAAACCCTAATATAGCTACAATATAACGAATAATTATATTGTAGCTATTTCAGGATTTATATTTATTTTACAGGCAACTTTGTATTTATTTTAACTAGGTACAATAGCTATTAAATAGTTATTTACTATTTAATAGCTACCTAGTTAAAATAATTACAAAATTACCTGTAAAATAAATCCTAACCTATGTTACAATTAAACCTAACACTACACTATCAATAAATAAATTAAATCAATTAACTACAAGTACCTACAATTACCTACAATTAAATAAACTAAACTAAATTAAAAAACAAACAAACACTAAATTACAAAAAATAAAAAAAGATTACAAGAATTTTAAGCTAATTACATCTACTCTAAGCCCCCTAATAAAATAACAAAGCTCCCCAAAATAATAAAGGTCCCTACCCTATTCTAAATTAAAAAGTAACCAGCTCTTTTACCAGCCCTTAAAAGGGCTTTTTGCGGGGCATGCCCCAAAGTAAACAGCTCTTTTGCCTGTAAAAACACAATACCACCCCCCAACATTACAACCCACCACCCACATACCCCTACTCTAACCCAACCCCCCTTAAATAAAACTAACACCCATCAGTAATTCTGTATCTGTTTCTACAATTTCTACGTTCCCATCGCTGGGATACTTGCACATTAAAAATTTGAAAATGCAGTTGGAAAATGACAACACTACAGGGACTGATGGCAGTAAGATGTTTACATATAGTGACATAGACGCTGCACAAATCACAGCCCTTATCAAGGAGTCAAGGGAATTCCTCAGAACTGCTCCAATAGAGAACACGAGCAAAGAATATGAGTCACTTAAAATGAAACTGATGCAATGGGACCTGCACGCCACTACATTGACAGAATACAATAGGGTAAAGAGAATCTCTAGGGGGCTCCATATGAGTACTTGCCCTACCCTATTAAAGGACAATAAGATGTATTGCGAGAAGTTTGAAGTTACCTTGGCGTTTGAAGTTACCTGATGGTGTTTCGGTCACCAAGGTAACTGACAAACACAGGGAGTCAGAGGCAGAAGAATGTACTATCAACACAAAGAAAAACAATCATCACAAAGGAGGAGCTAGTGGGTCAAGCACACCGGAGACGTCATCAGATGAGTCATGCTCCTCCCCTTTGGAACAGAGCGTCGACGAGATAAATACCGCCAAGTGGGCTGCAAACACAACAAGCGAAGCTGGGGGGATACGCAACTTGGACCGCAGGACCAGACAGAACAAAAAATAACAACAAAGCAGGACACTGTGGTAAATGTATCCGATTATACACTCACTGAAAATGAAATAAGATTGTTGAATAAGGGACTCTCATTCTGCCCATATCAGAAAACTGACTTCTTTGAATTAGACAAAGACCTGCAAAAGTTGTATAGAAATATACTATTAAAATTGTGGTTAAGCAATAAAATGCGAAAATTGTGGATAACGCTAACAAGGGTGAATGGTCATTACAAACACTAGGATTACACAAAAAAGGTACTTTTAACCTCAATATGAATAATCATAGCGTCAACACATTCATTAACTTGGTAGAGAATAGTGTCAAAAAACTGAAATATGACAACAGAAATATAAAGAGTCAAACTAACAAATGGGATAGAGGTCAATTGACCAGGCTAACTAATTTCTCCCCTGAGGAATATAACACGCTAAATAATCTAAAGAAAATGAAGGGGATTATCTTGAAAGGGGCCGACAAGGGAGGAGCAACTGTAATTTTGGATAGAACATATTACATAGGTGAAATACTAACTCAATTGAAGGATATTGACACATGCAAAAAAGTTAATACTAATCCTCTTCTAAACATACAAAAAGAAATCACAGGCTGTACATAGAGGAATTATTGACAAAAAATAGCTGACTATTTGTATGTGCCCACACCCCGTAATCCAATATTTTACACAGTGCCTAAGGTACATAAAGATAACAAGAGACCACCGGGAGACCAATAGTCTCTAGTGTAGACTCTGCATACACAAATATTTCTAAGTTCATAGACAAATTACTACAACCAGTATGCAGAATGTCTAGCTACTTAAAAGACACAAACCATTTTTTAGAAAAAGCAAAAGCTTTGGATTTACCCTCTGAGAAATATTTACTGTTCCCAATCACATAGATTACGAGTTTTGAGCACTATAGGGAAAGTTGCGTTATTTAACCCCCTATCGCGCTGCCATTACAAGTTTTAAAAAACCGGCTTGTGCGTGCGATATGGCTGCATTGAGCTCCATACCGCACACAAAAGCAGCAGTGTTTTGACGTGCTCGTGCACGCTTTCCCCATAGACATCAATGGGGAGAGCCGGCAAAAAAAGTCTCACATCTGCGATCGCGGAAACAAAAGCACCGTAACGCAGCCCCATTGATGTCTATGCGGAACAAGAAAAGACAGTTTAAACCTAACACCCTAACATAAACCCCGAGTCTAAACACCCCTAATCTGCTGCCCCGATATCATCGCCGACGCCTTCCTACAGTTATTAACCCCTAATCTGCCGCTCCTGATATTGCCGCCACTATACTAAAGTTATTAACCCCTATTCCGCCGCACCCCAACATCGCCGCAACTATATTAAAGTTTTTAACCCCTATTCCACAGCTCCCGATATCGCCGCCGCCTAAATAAAGCTATTAACCCCTAAACTGCCAGCCCCCCACATCACAACAACCAAAATTAAACTATTAACCTCTAACCATAACGTAACTCTAACCCTAACATAACCCTAACCCTAACAACTCCTAACTTTAACATAATTAAACTAGATCTAAATTAAACTTACAATTATTAACTAAATAAACCTATTAACCTCTAAACCAGCAGCCCCCCACATTGCAACAACCTAAATTAAACTATTCACCCCTAACCCTAAACCTAACCCTACCTCTAACACCCCCTAACATTAAAATAATTAAAATAGATCTAAATTAAATTTACAATTATTAACTAAATAATACATAGTTAAAACTACATACTTACCTGTGAATTAAAACCTAAGCTAGCTACAATATAACTAAAAGTTATATTGTAGCTAGCTTAGGTTTTACTTTTAGTTCACAGGTACGTTTGTATTTATTTTAACTAGGTAGACTAGTTAGTAAATAGTTATTAACTATTTACTAACTACCTAGTTAAAATAAATACAAACTTACCTGTGAAAGAAAACCTAACCTGCCTTACACTAAAACCTAACATTACAAAAAATTAAAAAACCTACTATTACAAAAAAAAACAATCGGCTAGATTTTCGGCTAGATTTAGAGTCCTAACGCTGGTTTTTACCGCCCGCTGGTATTTGGAGTCAGTCAGGAAAGGGTCTAATGCTCACTTTCCAGCCGCGACTTTTCCATACCGCAGATCCCCCTACGCCAATTGCGTATCTATCTTTTCAATGGGATCTTTCTAATGCTGGTATTTAGAGTCTTGGCTGAAGTGAGCGTTAGAAATCGACAAAAAACGACAAAACTCCAGCCGCAGAAAAAAGTCAGGAGTTAAGAGCTTTCTGCGCTAACGCCGGTTCATAAAGCTCTTAACTACTGTGCTCTAAAGTACACTAACACCCATAAACTACCTATGTACCCCTAAACCGAGGTCCCCCCACATCGCCACCCACATCGCCACCACACTATTGTTCCGATCAGCCAATAGAATGCGAGCTCAATCTGATTGGCTGATCGGATCAGCCAATCGGATTAAACTTGAATCTGATTGGCTGATTCCATCAGCCAATCAGAATTTTCCTACCTTAATTCCGATTGGCTGATAGAATCCTATCAGCCAATCGGAATTCGAGGGATGCCATCTTGGATGACGTCCCTTAAAGGAACCGTCATTCGTCGGAAAGTCGTCGGTGAAGATGGATGTTCCGTGTCGGCGGGATGAACTACATGGATCCGGAAGAAAGAAGATTGAAGATGCCGCTTGATAGAAGACTTCAGTCGGATAATGGACCACTTCAGCTCCCGCTTGGATGAAGACTTCAGCCGGATCATGGACATCTTCAGCCCCCCGCTTGGGCTTGGATCAAGACATCGGAGGCTCTTCTGGATCAATCGGTGAACCCGGCGTGGTGAAGACAAGGTAGGGAGATCTTCAGGGGCTTAGTGTTAGGTTTATTTAAGGGGGGTTTGGTTAGATTAGGGGTATGTGGGTTGTAATGTTGGGGGGGGTATTGTATGTTTTTTTTTACAGGCAAAAGAGCTGAATTCTTTGGGGCATGCCCCGCAAAGGGCCCTTTTCAGGGCTGGTAAGGTAAAAGAGCTTTTCTATTTTAATTTTAGAATAGGGTAGGGCATTTTTTTTATTTTGGGGGTCTTTGTTATTTTATTAGGGGGCTTAGAGTAGGTGTAATTAGTTTAAAATTATTGTAATATTTTTCTAATGTTTGTAAATATTTTTTTATTTTTTGTAACTTAGTCCTTTTTTATTTTTTGTACTTTAGTTTATTTCATTGTATTTATTTGTAGGTATTGTATTTAATTTATTTATTGATAGTGTAGTGTTAGGTTTAATTGTAGATAATTGTAGGTAGTTTAATTTATTTATTGATAGTGTAGTGTTAGGTTTAATTGTAACTTAGGTTAGGATTTATTTTACAGGTAATTTTGTAATTATTTTAACTAGGTAACTATTAAATAGTTATTAACTATTTAATAGCTATTGCACCTGGTTAAAATAATTACAAAGTTGCCTGTAAAATAAATATTAATCCTAAAATAGCTACAATATAATTATAATTTATATTGTAGCTATATTAGGGTTTATTTTACAGGTAAGTATTTAGCTTTAAATAGGAATAATTTATTTAATAAGAGTTAATTTATTTCGTTAGATTTAAATTATATTTAATTTAGGGGGGTGTTAGTGTTAGGGTTAGACTTAGCTTTAGGGGTTAATACATTTATTAGAGTAGCGGTGAGGTCCGGTCGGCAGATTAGGGGTTAATTATTATAGGTAGGTGGAGGCGACGTTGGGGGCAGCAGATTAGGGGTTAATAAATATAATATAGGGGTCTCCGGTGTTAGGGGCAGCAGATTAGGGGTACATAGGGATAACGTAGGTTGCGGCAGTGTAGGGAGCGGCAGATTAGGGGTTAATAATAATATGCAGGGGTCAGCGATAGCGGGGTCGGCAGATTAGGGGTTGATAAGTGTAAGATTAGGGGTGTTTAGACTCGGGGTACATGTTAGGGTGTTAGGTGCAGACTTAGCAAGTGTTTCCCCATAGGAAACAATGGGGCTGCGTTAGGAGCTGAACGCTGCTTTTTTGCAGATGTTAGGGTTTTTTTCAGCTCAAACAGCCCCATTGTTTCCTATGGGGGAATCGTGCACGAGCACGTTTTTTAAGCTGGCCGCGTCTGTAAGCACCGCTGGTATCGAGAGTTGCAGTGGCGGTAAATTATGCTCTACGCTCCTTTTTTGGAGCCTAACGCAGCCATTCTGTGAACTCTAAATACCAGCGGTATTTAAAAGGTGCGGGGAAAAAAAGCATGCGTAGTTAACGCACACCTTTGGCCGCAGAACTCTAAATCTAGCTGAATGAAATTATCCAAAAAATAAAGATTATTCCTATTCTAATGCCCTTTTTAAAAAACAAAAAAACCCACCCGAAAAATAAAAAGTCTAATCTAGAATAAACTACCAAGGGCCCTTAAAAGGGCCTTTTGTAGGGCATTGCCATGAGATAAACAGCTCTTTTGCTCCAAAAAAATACAAACCCCCCCCTAACACTATACAAACCCCCACCCCCCCAAACTACCAAGGGGCCTTAAATGGGCATTTTGGGGGCCCTTAAAATGGCCTTTTGTAGGGCATTACCATGAGATAAACAGCTCTTTTGCTCCAAAAAATTACAAACACCCCCTAACACTATGCAAAACCCCCCCCCCAAACTACCAAGGGGCCTTAAAAGGGCCTTTTGGGGGGCCCTTAAAAGGGCCTTTTGTAGGGCATTGCCCTAAGTTAAACAGCTCTTTTGCTACAAAAAATAAAACCTCTAAAAATATACATTGCACAAAATAAAAAACGAAATTATCCAAAATAAAAAAGAATTACACCTAATCTAACAGCCCTATCAAAATAAAAAAGCCCGCCCAAAATAAAAAAAAACCTTAGCCTACAATAAAAGTGCCTTTTGTGGGGCATTGCCCCAAAGATATCAGCTCTTTGACCTGTAAAAAAGACACAAAGACCCCCCAACAGTAAAACCCACCACCCAACCAACCCCCCAAAATAAAAAAACTAATTCTAAAAAAACCTAAGTTACCCATTGCCCTGAAAAGGGCATTTGTATGGGCATTGCTCTTAAAAGGGCATTTAGCTCTTTTACTGCCCAGACCCTAAACTAAAAAATAAAACCCACCCAATAAACCCTTAAAAAAGCCTAACACTAACCCCCTGATGATACACTTACAGTTTTTGAAGTCTCGCTTGAAAGATCTTCATCCCGGAGTTGAAGTCCTAATCCAGGCGGTGAGAAGTCTTCATCTAGGCGGCCTCTTCAATCTTCATCCTGCCAGCGACGTCCTGATCCAAGCGGCGAGAAGTCTTCATCCAGACGGCCTCTTCAATCTTCATCCAGGCGGCATCTTCTATCTTGACCCCGGAGGCGCGGAGCGGGTCCATCCTGAAGACATCCACTCGGAGCATCCTTTTCATACGGTTGCCTCCATACACTGAATCTTCAATGCAAGGTATGCAATCCAAGATGGCATCCCTTGCATTCCTATTGGCTGAAAAATTTGAATCAGCCAATAGGAATTAGAGCTGCTAACATCCTATTGGCTGTTCAAATCAGCCAATAGGATTTAAGCTCGCTTTTTAGCCAGAACGCAAAACTCGTTATACCGGCGCTATTGGAATCCCATTATAAAACATAATTTTTAGGAGTGTGGTACTGACGTTGCGTTACAGGCTAAAAGGCTTGCGGTACAGCTATACCGACAAGACTTGTAATGGCTGCATTAGGGAAAATGATGCGTTATGGGCCACAACGCTGCTATTTGACTCATAACGCAAAACTCATAATCTAGCTGTATGGATGTTAAAAGCCTATAACCTAGATTACAAGTTTTGCGCTATAGAGAGTGCGAAAGGAACGCAATAAAAGTTGCGTTATTTCACCCTCTATAGCGCTGCCATTACAAGTTTCTAAAATGTCGCCTTCTGTGTACGATATGGTGGCGATGAGCTCCATACCACACAAAATCTAAGGGCTAAGAATACGTGCTTGTGTACGCTTTCCCCATAGACATCAATGGGGAGAGAGTGTTAGAAAAAAAAAAGTAACACCTGAAGCGCAGAATGGCAATTGACATAACGCAAACCCATTGATGTCTATAGGGGAAAAAAAGTTATGTTTAAAACTAACACCCTAACATAAACACTTAAAAGAGCCTTTTGTAGGGCATTGACCTAAAGAAATCAGCTCTTTACCTATAAAAAAATACAAAGACCCCCAACAGTAAAACCCACCACCCAACCAACCCCCCAAAATAAAAAACAAAAACCTAAGCTACCCATTGCCCTGAAAAGGGAATTTGTAAGGGCATTGCCCTTAAAAGGGCATTCAGCTCTTTTAAAAAAGCCCAAACTTTAATCTAAAAAAAAAAACACCCCAAAAAAGTTAAAAAAAACCTAACACTAACCCCCGACAAACCACTTACAGTTTCTGAAGTCCTTATCCAGGCGGCGAGGTCTTCATCCATCCAGACAGCGTCTTCTATCTTCATCCAGACGGCATCTTCTATCTTCATCCCGGCGGTGTCTTCTGTCTTCATTCCTGCTGTGAGGAGCGGAGCATCCTCTTCATACGGTCACCACCATTCACTGAATCTTCAATGCAAGAGAGCCTTTTCAAAATAGCGACCCCTGCATTCCTATTGGCTGATTTGATTTTTGAAATTCAAATCAGCCAATAGGATGAGAGCTACTGAAATCCTATTGGCTGTTCAAATCAGCCAATAGGATGAGAGCTACTGAAATTCTATTGGCTAATTTGAATTTCAAATCAGCCAATAGGAATGCAAGGGACATTTTGAAAAGGCTCCCTTGCATTGAAGATTCAGTGTACGGTGGTGACCGTATGAAGAGGACGCTCCGCACCGGATGTCTTCAAGGATGGGCCAGCTCCGCGCCGCTAAGATAAAGATAGAAGATGCCGCTGGGATGAAGATAGAAGATGCAATCTGGATGAAGATAGAAGACGCCGCCTGGATGGATGAAGACCTCGCCACCTGGATGAAGACTTCTCGCCGCATGGATGTCCGGACTTCAGAAACTGTAAGTGGATCCTCGGGGGTTAGTGTTTTTTTTTTAACTTTAGCTTTTTTTGGGTGGGTTTTTGTTTTAGATTAGGGTTTGGGCATTTTTAAAAGAGCTAAATGCCCTTTTAAGGGCAATGTCAAAGAGCTAAATGCCCTTTTAAGGGCAATGCCCCTACAAATGCCCTTTTCAGGGCAATGGGTAGCTTAGGTTTTTGTTAGAGTTAGGTTTTTTATTTTGGGGGGTTGGTTGGGTGGTGGGTTTTACTGTTTGGGGGTCTTTGCATTTTTTTACAGGTAAAAGAGCTGATTTATTTAGGGCAATTCCCTACAAAAGGCCATTTTAAGGGCTATTAGTAGTTTATTGTAGGCTAGGGTTTTTTTGTTTTGGGGGTCTTTTTTTATAGGGCTATTAGATTGGTATAATTGTTTTTATTTTGGATAATTTAATTTGTTATTTTTCGTAAATTAGTGTTTATTTTTTGTTATTTAGTATTTTTATTTTTTGTAATTTTAGAATTAAAATTTTTTAGTAGTGTTAGGTTTTTTAAGTGTAATTTAGTTTATTTAATTAATAGTTATTTTAATTTTAGTATAATAATTATGTTAGTTTAAACTTAGTTTTTTTATTTCACAGGTAAGTTTTTATTTGTTTTAAGATAGGGATATTGTAATTTTAATTTAAAGTTAGGGGGTTGTTAGGTTTAGGGGTTAATAGTTTAATTTATTTTTTGCAATGTGGGGGGCTGACAGTTTAGGGGTTAATAGGTTTATTTAGTGGCGGTGATGTGGGAGGCCAGAGGTTTAGGGGTTAATAACTTTATTTAGTGGCAGCGATGTCGGGGAGTGGCGGAATAGGGGTTAATAGCTTTATTATAGTGTTGGCGATGTTGGGGTGTGGGGAAATAGGGGTTTATAGCTTTATTATAGTGGGGGGATGTTGTTGAATGGCAGAATAGGGGTTAATAACTTTTATTAGTGGCTGCAATGTCGGGAGTGGCAGATTAGGGGTTAACAACTTTATTATAGTCTTTGTGATGTGGGAGGGCCTCCGTTTAGGGGTTAAAAGGTAATTTATGAGTGTTAGTGTACTTTGTAACATTTTAGTTATGAGTTTTGTGTAACAGTTTTGTTGTGCTAAACTCATAACTACTGCTCTCAGATAGCGGAACGGATCGTGTCGGTATAGGCTGGAACGCAAGCAATTTAGCCTCACCGCACAACTTGTAATACCAGCACTAGGGAAATCCTACGCAAAAACATCATTTTTTTGAGTGCGGGATTGACATTGCGTTACAGGCTAAAATGCTTGCGGTACAGTTATACCGACATGACTCGTAATGGCTGCGTTACGGTTTTTACGCTGAAATGGCTTTTTTTTCAGTGTTAAAACCGTCACGCACAACTTGTAATCTAGGTCCTTGTTAGCCTCTGATCTCCTCATTGCTGACAGACCTTGTAATTACTACTCTAGTCTTGTCTAAATGTTTACTCTTAAAACCTAGCCAATATCATACCTTCCCTGCTTTTGCCCAGCATTTCCTCTTGTCCAAAAAAAGTGTATCAGATGTAGCTGCCTTTATGTTTTGACAATGATTTATGGGAGCAAGCTAGTATTTAATGTGTAAGCCAAAATACAAAGAGAAAAATATGCACCCTGTACACAAAAGCGTGAATAAAAACATTCTTATCTTGAATAATTATAGGCATTTGTTCAAAGGAAAAACTGATTTTAGACCAGCATGTCCAACATTTTTGTTGAGAGGACACATTTTTTTAAATTTTCAGGACCAGTAAACAAATAAAACATATTCTTAATTATTATTATTAATAAAAGTAATATAAAAAATATATGTTGTACTGCAACATGGTGCAATGTTGTGACAAAGTTATTGTACCAATTCATGCAGTTATTTATAAATGACCTTCACTGTCTATTTTCCTTTGTGTTTTAATATTTTTATTATCACAATTACACAACTCTTGCTACCTGTTTTGAGAAGAGGAAAATTGCTTTTTCAAAATCAGTTATACAAGATACCTTACTAGTTCAATTACCTACTTTATTTAGTTTGGAAAATTGGTAGGCCCTGTACAAAGCTTTTGTAGGACCTTAGCACCCTCTACGTCGCATGTCATTATGTTTTTTTTTATTCCCATAATAGAGCGGGTCTGGCCACCAGCAGCAAAACCCATGTTATTACTGATTGCCTCACTGCAGGAGGCATTCATCTGTGTCACTGCAGGAGGCATTCATCTATGGTGTGGTCTACCCACTGGTGGCAAGAGAAAAGCTAATTAACGCCTTGGTTTAAAAATGACAGCAGATGTACAGAGTATGTCAGCTGTATTTAAGGGGTTAATGTAGCGCCTAAGCACTAGACAATATTTAGAACGTCTCGTGAGGTTTAACTGTATAAATTAGCAGGAAAGGAGAATACAGTCTCTTTCCCCAGATACTTCTAATGGATAGCATTGGGAGCACTATTAGTGTGCTCATTGAGCTCGTATCGCAAATGGTAAGTGTTGCACTGAAGAGCAATCCAAAACACGGCTGTGACATTTGGCTCTTTTTAAAATCTGAAGTAAACAGTTATTATTAAAAGTATAGCACAGAAAACATGAAGAACTCCACTACTTGTGCGCCAATGGCTTAAATCATCCTTGGCTTAGCATCCCACCGGCTTAGTGCTCAAACAATATTCGCCATGAATATTACTGCGCCCCCATAGAAGTCAATTATGTGAGAGATTTAGCACACTCATGATATTCAACATGCAGATGTTAGTGAGCCATAGATTATCGCTCAACCTTTTGAGTGCTAAAATAGAAATGCTAATAATTTTTTTTTATTTTCCTATATATGTTTCCTATATTAAAGGGACAATCTACACCATAATTTTTATTGTTTGAAAATATATATAAACCCTTTATTACCCATTCTGTGTTGCATTACCAACACAGTTATATAAATACACTTTTTACCTCTGTGATTACCTTGTATCTAAGCCTCTGCAAATTGCCCCCTTATTTCAGTTCTTTTGAAAGACATCCATTTTAGCCAAATGGAGACATGCTTGAGCACAGTGTTATCTGTATGATAGACGTGAACTAACACCCTCTAGTGGTGATAAATTGTCAAAATGCCCTGAGAGAAGAGGTGGCCTTCAAAAGCTTAGAAATTAGCATATGAACCTCCTAGGTTTAGCTTTCAACTAATAATGCCAAGAGAACAAAGCAAAATTTATGATAAAAGTAAATTGGACAATTGTTTAAAATTACATTCTCTATCTGAATCATGAAAGTTTATTTTGGACTAGACCGTCCCTTTAATCCTTTGGCATGCTAAAACTTCATATAGCAGCTTGAGTGACTTTTGAATTTTTGACTATTCAAAAGGAAGATAACTCTCGGCTAGATTACGAATTTTGCGGTATGGGTGAAAAAGCAGCGTTAAGGTTCTTTTTCACTACCGCTGGTATTACGAGTCTTGCAGGTATTTCTGCACAGCACACTTTTTTGGCTGTAACGCAACGTAATTACCGCAGCTTTCAAAAAGTCCTTTTTCAATGGGACTTCCATAGCGCCGGTATTACGAGTCTGCCTGGGAGGCCAAAAAGTGAGCGGTATAGCCTACCCATACAGTAAGCTCAAAGTCAGTAGTTATGGGTTTTACGCTACAAAGCTGTAGCATAAAACTCATAACTAAAGTGCTAAAAAGTACACTAACACCCATAAACTACCTATTAACCCCTAAACCGAGGCCTTCCCGCATCACAAGCACTAAAATAAAAATATTAACCTCTAATCTTCCGCTCCGGACATCACTGCCACTATAATAAACATATTAACCCCTAAACCGCAAACACTAGTTAAATATTATTAAACCCTAATCTGCTGTCCCTAACATCGCCACAAACTACATTACAGTTATTAACCCCTAATCTGCCGCCCCCAACGTTGCCTCCACTATACTAAAGTTATTAACCCCTAAACCTAACCCTAAGTCTAACCCTAACACCCACTAACTTTAATATAATTAAAATAAATCTAATAAAAAATTCCTATCATTAACTAAATAATTCCTATTTAAAACTAAATACTTACCTGTAAAATAAACCCTAAGCTAGCTACAATATAACTAATAGTTACATTGTAGCTATCTTAGGTTTTATTTTTATTTTACAGGCAAGTTTGTATTTATTTTAACTAGGTAGAATAGTTAGTAAATAGTTATTAACTATTTACTAGTTACCTAGGTAAAATAAATACAAATTTACCTGTAAAATAAAACCTAACCTGTCTTACACTAACACCTAACCTTACACTACAATTAAATAAATTAAATTAATTAAATACAATTAACTAAATTACAAAATAAACAAACACTAAATTACACAAAATAAAAAATCAATGATCAGATATTTAAACTAATTACACCTAATCTAATAGCCCTATCAAAATAAAAAAGCCCCCCCCCAAAAAAAACCCTAGCCTAAAACTAAACTACCAATAGCCCTTAAAGGGCCTTTTGCGGGGGAATTGCCCCAAAGAAATTAGCTCTTTTACCTGTAAAAAATATATACAAACAACCCCCCAACAGTAAAACCCACCACCCATACAACCAACCCCCCACATAAAATCCTAACTAAAAAAACCTAAGCTTCCCATTGCCCTGAAAAGTACATTTGTATGGGCATTGCCCTTAAAAGGGCATTTAGCTCTTTTTCAAGTGCCCAAACCCTAATCTAAAAATAAAACCCACCCAATAAACCCTTAAAAAACCTAACACTAACCCCTGAAGATCCACTTACAGTTTTGAAGACCGGACATCCATCCTCAACGAAGCCGGGAGAAGTCTTCATCCAAGCCGGCAGAAGTGGTCCTCCAGACGGGCAGAGACGGCATCTTCTATCTTCATCCATCCGGCGCGGAGCGGCTCCATCTTCAAGACATCCGGCGCGGAGCATCCTCTTCTTACAACGACTCTTCCAGAATGAAGTTTCCTTTAAGTAACGTCATCCAAGATGGCGTCCCTTGAATTCCGATTGGCTGATAGAATTCTATCAGCCAATCGGAATTAAAGGTGAAAAAATCCTATTGGCTGATGCAATCAGCCAATAGGATTGAGCTTCAATCCCACTGGCTGATCCAATCAGCCAATAGGATTGAGCTCACATTCTATTGGCTGTTCCAATAGAATGAAGGAAAACTCACCCTGAACCTGATTTCATCCACTAGAAGTTTATTCTTGGTTCATACACTTCTGCCCTTCACTTAGCCAAGCAAACCTACTTCTCTTCTCTCATTTATACTCTTTCCTCAAACCCTAAATGACTCTTCACCATTAACTCTCTCCTCTACCCACCTGCTCCACCCCTTCTGTCTTTAGCGCCCAAGACCTGGCAGACTACTTTTTAAACAAAACATGTACTATCCGAAGCAACATCCCAACACCAACCAGCAATCTTCCAGCAACAAGCCCAGTTACTCCCTCTGCCACCCTCTGCATCTTCCATCCAGCACTGAAAATTAAGTTTCTTCGTTGCTATCTTCCTCACACCTCACTACTTGCCCACTCGACCCTATCCCTTCCTGTCTTCCACCCTCACTCCAGCTCTTACTCCCTTCCATACTCAAAAAACCCTCCCTTGACCCTAATGCTCCTGAAAGCTACTGCCCATATCACTGCTTCCACTAACATCAAAACTCCTTTAAAAACTAATTTACAACCGCCTAACCCACTTCCTGTCCACCAACTCCTTGCTTGACCCCTTGCAATCAGGATTCTGCCCTAAACAATCAACTGAGACTGCCCTTACCAAGGTTACTAACAATCTTCTTTCTGCTAAAAGGGATGGCCACTACTCTATACTTATCTTACTTGACCTCTAAGCTGCCTTTGACATAGTTGACCACCCCCTCCTCGTACAGACCCTTAGCTCTTTTGGCCTCTGTAACACTGCTCTTTCTTGGATTCACTCTTATCTTTCTCACAGGTCTTTTTCTGTGTCATTTTCTGGTGACTCCTCCTTTCCATTGCCTCTGTCTGTTGGAGTACCTCAAGGATCTGTTCTGGGTCATCTACTCTTCTCCATTTATACTTCTTCACTGGGTAAACTTATTAACAGTTATGGCTTAAAATATAACCTCTATGCTGATGACACCCAGATCTACCTCTCCACCCCTGCTCCCTCTCATGTCAGTGATTGCTTATCTGGTATTTCTTTTTGGATGTCCTCTCACCACCTAAAGATTAACATGTCCAAGACTGAGCTCCTTTTCTAATCCCCTCTAAAGCTCAATGTCAACTTCTGACTTTTCTATCCCTGTCGACGGCATCACCATCTCCCCATCACCGCCATCTGCTGCCTCAGAGTTACACTTGACTCAAATCTATCCTTCATCCCCAACATCCAATCGATTTCTTCATCCTGCCACAACAACCTAGGCAATATTTCCAAGATTCGCCCTTTTCTGAGCGTGAACACCACAAAGCAATTAATCCACTCCCTTCTTATTTCCCAACTTGACTACTGCAATAACCTATTTACTGGCCTTCCTTTTTCCCACCTCTCCCCCCTTCAATCGATCCTAAATGCTTCTGCCAGGCTAATCCACCATTCCTGTCGCTCTGTATCTGCTGCACCTCTCTATGAGTCCCTTCATTAGCTTCCCATTCAAAGCAGAATTAAATTCAAAATTCTCACCCTTACATCCAAAGCTCTCACCAACACCGCTCCCCACTACCTATCCTCTCTAATCAACAATTAGACTCCAGCCTGCCCACTAAGATCCAATAATGCATCTACGACTATCACCTCTTCCCATGCTAGACGGTTCCAATGCTGCTTTTTAACGCCCGCTGGTATTATGAGTCTTGAAATGACAGGCTCACCGGTCACTTTTTTAGCCAGACCGGAAATACCGCAAATCCACTGACATCAATTGCGTATCCTATATTTTCAATGGGACTTGCATAGCGCTGGTATTACGAGTCTGCCAAAAAGTGAGCGGTACACCCTCTCCTGTCAAGACTGGTACCGCATTTTAAAGTCAGTAGTTAAGAGTTTTACACTACAATGCCGTAGCATAAAACTCTTAACTAAAGTGCTAAAAAGTACACTAACACCCATAAACTACCTATTAACCCCTAAACCGAGGCCCCCCCCACATCGAAAACACTAAAATATATTTTAACCCCTATTCTGCCGAACCGGACATCGCTGCCACTATAATAAATATATTAAACCCTAAACCGCCGCACTCCCGCATCGCAACCACATGTTAAATATTATTAACCCCTAATCTGCCGTCCCTAACATCACCGACACCTACCTACACTTACCTATATTTATTAACCCCTAATCTGCTGCCCACAACGTCGCCGCCACTATATTAAATGTATTAACCCCTAGACCCAAGTCTAACCCTAACCCCCCTAACTTAAATATAATTACAATAAATCTAAATAAAATTACTACAATTACCTAAATAATTCCTATTTAAAACTAAATACTTACCTATAAAATAAACCCTAAACTAGCTACAATATAACTAATAGTTACATTGTAGCTATCTTAGGGTTTATTTTTATTTTGCAGGCAACTTTGTATTTATTTTAACTAGGTAGAATAGTTATTAAATAGTTATTAACTATTTAATAACTACCTAGTTAAAATAAAGACAAATTTACCTGTAAAATAAAACCTAACCTAAGTTACACTAACACCTAACACTACACTATAATTAAATAAATTAACTAAATTAAATACAATTAATTACAATTAAATAAATTTATCTAAAGTACAAAACCCCCCCACTAAATTACAGAAAATAATAAAATAATTACAATATTTTTAAACTAATTTCACCTACTCTAATCCCCCTAACAAAATAAAAAAGCCCCCCAAAATAAAAAAAAAGCCCTACCCTACACTAAATTACAAATAGCCCTTAAAGGGGCCTTTTGCGGGGCATTGCCCCAAAGTAATAAGTTCTTTTACCTGTAAAAAAAAGTGCAATTACCCCCCAACATTAAAACCCACCACCCACACAACCAACCCTACTCTAAAACACACCCAATCCCCCCTTATAAAAACCTAACACTAACCCCTTGAAGATCACCCTACCGTGAGACGTCTTCACCCAACTGGGCAGAAGTGGTCCTCCAGACGGGGAGAAGTCTTCATCCAAGCCGGGCAGAAGAGGTCCTCCAGACGGGCAGAAGTCTTCATCCAGACGGCATCTTCTATCTTCATCCATCTGGTGCGCAGTGGGTCCATCTTCAAGACATCCGACGCGGAGCATCCTCTTCATCCGGAGTCTTCTTACTAAATGACGGTACCTTTAAGTGAAGTCATCCAAGATGGCATCCCTTCAATTCCGATTGGCTGATAGAATTCTATCAGCCAATCGGAATTAACGTAGAAAAAATCCTATTGGCTGATGCAATCAGCCAATAGGATTGAGCTTGCTTCTATTGGCTGATTGGAACAGCCAATATAATGCCAGCTCAATCCTATTGGCTGATTGGATACCTTAATTCCGATTGGCTGATAGAATTCTATCAGCCAATCGGAATTGAAGGGACGCCATCTAGATAATTTTATTTAATTGTAATTAATTGTATTTAATTTAGTTAATTTATTTAATTATAGTGAAGTGTTAGGTGTTAGTGTAACTTAGGTTAGGTTTTATTTTAAAGGTAAATTTGTCTTTATTTTAACTAAGTAGTTATTAAATAGTTAATAACTATTTAATAACTATTCTACCTAGTTAAAATAAATACAAAGTTGCCTGTAAAATAAAAATAAACCCTAAGATAGCTACAATGTAACTATTAGTTATATTGAAGCTATCTTAGGGTTTATTTTATAGGTAAGTATTAAGTTTTAAATAGGAATTATTTAGGTAATTGTAGTAATTTTATTTAGATTTATTGTAATTATATTTAAGTTTGGGGGGGTTAGGGTTAGGGTTAGACTTAGGTTTAGGGGTTAATAACTTTATTATAGTGGTGGCGACGTGGGTGGCAGATTAGGGGTTAATAAATGTAGTTAGGTTGTGGCGACATTGGGGGCGACAGATTAGGGGTTAATAAATATAATGTAGGGTTTGGCGATGTTGGGGGCAGCAGATTAGGGGTTCATAACTATAATGTAGGTGGCGGCGGTGTCCGGAGCGGCAGATTAGGGGTTAATAATATAATGCAGGTGTTGGCGATGTCGGGGGTGGCAGATTAGGGGTTAATAAGTGTAATATTAGGGGTGTTTAGACTCGGGGTTCATGTTAGGGTGTTAGGTGTAGACATAAAAAGTATTTCCCCTTAGGAATCAATGGGGCTGCATTAAGAGCTAAACGCTGCTTTTTTGCAGGTGTTAGTTTTTTTGCAGCCGGCTCTCCCCCATTGATTCATATGGGGAAATTGTGCACGAGCACGTTTTACCAGCTCACCGCTAACATAAGCAGTGCTGGTATAGAGGTGAGATGTGGAGCAAAATTTTGCTCTTCGCTCACTTTTTTGCGGTTAACGCCGGGTTTCTAAAAACCCATAATACCAGCGCTGTCTGTAAGTGAGCGGTGAGCATAAACTGCTCGTTAGCACCGCACCCCTCCTAACGCAAAACTCGTAATCTAGGTGATGGTTTGGTAAACTGGCAACAGAGGAAATAATAGGCCAGTTCTAAGTAATTATCTCCTTAAAGTGTCATAAAACCCATTTTTTTTCTTTCATGATTCAAACAGAATATACAATTTTAAACAACTTTCCAATTTACTTCTATAATAAAATTGTCTTTGTTTTGTTGTTATCCTTTGTTGAAGGGCAGGAAGATAAGTGCATGTGTCTGCAGCACTATATGGCAGTTTTAAAACAATGTTATACATTAGCAAGAGCAGTAGATGGCAGCACTATTTCCTGTCATTTGGTCTTCTTGAGGTCATTTCTGAACCAAATTGCATTGTCCATCAATAATGTTTTCTTCATACCCTCTATCTAAGATTCACTGTCAAGTTGCACATTTCTATGACATTTCTCAGTGCCATTGTGTACAACAAGCAGGAGCTGCAAGGAACTGACTCCCTTTTTCGAAAAACTTGAATAATAAGTTAACTAGAATAATACAACACATCATTTTTGTCAGAAGGTTTGTTTTACAGGGCTGTTTTTAGTCTTAATTCCACTTCAGAATGTGATTTATAGATATTTAGATAAAAAAAATCTATGCATAACATGTCATGCGCCAATTTGAATCTGATTGTGGTGTCTGTT
Organism: Bombina bombina; assembly: GCF_027579735.1. Lineage (NCBI taxonomy): Eukaryota > Metazoa > Chordata > Amphibia > Anura > Bombinatoridae > Bombina > Bombina bombina. The sequence continues at coordinate 941,349,669 of NC_069503.1, forward strand.
CTGCAAACCAACTTGTTAAAGAATCAACAGTGTCATCCCAGATCAGAAAGATATTGTCTTGTATTATATCAAATATATAGTTGTTTTCATACATTGCTATATATATATATATATTGACATATGGTGATGCCATATCAGACCCCATCACCGTACCCAAAATTTGCAGATATTAGCTATTTTCAAATCCAAAATATTTTTTCTCCTGACAAAACTCCATAAGATGTAACAGGAACTCAAGTGAAGGACCATCTTAATGCTCATTTTCAATAACAACCTTTCAGATCATCTCCATCCCATGGTTATGTGTAAATTATTATGTACACAACAAACTCTGAACTACACGTCAGCCTGTATTTGATGTCATACACCCTGTTCATATGGGGATGATGGAACTGTCCGACAATAGGACTGTTGCATGTTATGCAGATTCCACATCCATGGCAGCGAGGTTTCCACTGGTAAGCCATGTTTGCTTCTTGTAACAATGTATAAGATCTGACCATCCTTGGAGGTGGCATATCATGAAATGGTAAACTTGTTTCAGAGGAAACAATAGGCCAATTATTTTAAATAAATAGCAAAAACAAATGTGTTGAGATAAAGCCCATAATTACACAAGGAGCAGTGCAGAATCACATGTAAAAACAAGGCCATGTACAGACCCAGGTTTCAAACTCCAGTGAGTGGAAAGTCTAAGGCAAAAGTATCCAAGAAGCTTGTGAGTGACTGCAATGTAACCCTCTCCTACCTTTTAACAAGTACACAAACACTAATCCTACTTTCCTAATGCATAACTGGAAACAACTCACTGCTCTTGCAGAAATAACTTGAGATGACTCAAACCAGTTCCCATGGCTTTAACTAGTGCCAGTCCACCAATCCAGCCAAGGTTCTAGGAGGATCACATATAGCTAATGTATATACCCACTCCTTTCAAGCGTTTACTAAACTGCAAAAAGCTCTTGCTTGTGGTGACTCTGCATCTGGAATCAACTCTCATACTGTTCTCTAGTTTGCAAACGTTTCCCTGCTAGTGTGACGTCATCCACAGGCTATGCTAGAACAAAAGTTGCAACGCCCAACTTTAGCAATATGAACACAATATAATGGAGTCACTGTACTCTGTATATATAAGTAGCAAACAGTTCCAGAGGTGTTCAAAGTAAAAACAATACTTTTATTGATAACCCATTTAAAATAATTACAGCAGAATACACATTAAGGGCAACAGTGGATAAAAAGTCTGAGCAGTTTTGGTCCTCAGACCGTACTCATAGACTTATAAAACATAGATCCCCCATGATGTTGAGAATTCTTTTAGGAAAGTAGTTGCTATGGACAGACGGGAACTATTACACATTTTTTTTGTAACTGCTTACTCTAATCAGCATGATGAGGTATGCTCTATAATAAAAATAGTGGTTCAGTGTTGCAAATTTGTTTATAAAAGAAACCTTACATTGGGCAACCTCTTGACTCTTGATGTATGTATTTGCATTTTAAATGCACCTTTCGGTGCGGGGAGAAAAAAAGTGTAAATCTTATGATAATATTAATGTAGCTAATGAATTTCGATCAGCTCTGACAGTAGAGAAATTTGAAACAAGGGGTTGCATAAATTGTCCCAGCACTTTTGTTGTCTATGTCATTGAATGCACCCAATTTTCAAACCAGTATGTGGGCATAACAACACAAGATCTGAATACATGCATCAGGGGACTTTTGTCATACTTCTCGGGGGATAGCACCTGCTCGACTCTGTCCAGACATTTCATCGAAGTTCATTGTAAGAATGTCACTTCTTTTAAATAGCAGGCTATAGAGCAGGTGAAAAAGCCCTTGAGAGGAGAAGAAAATGTTAAATTACTTTGCAGACAAGAAATCTATTGGATGTTCAAGCTTGACTCTCTGGTTCCAGAGGAAATAACTTAGAATTAGAGAACAAGAGAGAATGAAGAAAGAGAGAATATATGGAGGAGAGAGAAAAAGTGAGAACACAGAGGAAGAGAAGATAGAGATGGAAGAGTAAAGAGAGTTGGGGAGAGGGAATGAAAGAAAGAGAGAGAGAGAGAGAAGGAAGACAGATAAATTAAACATGGGGGGGGCGCAGATATATGGAAACTGATCAATTTGTATTTATAATAACTATTCGGATAAAATTAACTCTTAATATAAACATTTACCTAGAATGAAACAGGATAAGCTCCCATAAATTCTCAAAATGAAAACAGGAAACCGTTATTCTCCATTATTAAATTACTTAAGTCCCAATGAAGAAGAAAATGCACATTTATCCTAAAAGCAGCACACATGAAGTATGGAGTATTGCTTATACAGTAGAAGGGATGTATGTTAAGGAAAGGAATATATTATTGAGAATAACCTGAAGTAACAATAGCCACAGAGTGTAATTTATGTGGGTGCAGCCTATAAATCATATAGTAGAAAATATAGCCAAAGACAAGCAAATTACAATATAAGCCTCACCCATTCTGAAGTTAAGAGGCTGAAAAGATTGCAGGAATTTGCCCTGCATAACCTGCACTTACTATTTAGACACTGAGAGGGAACTATCAAGTCTCACCACACAGGGACCCATTTGAAATACACCAGGTTAATGCTTTTTTCCAGAAGCTATCAAGACTAGGTGACAACTATAGCTAACATTGCAATAGCTACCTTGCCCTGTCGACGTACTCCTCATTACAAAAGTCTGTGTGAAGTACAGGCTTGTAGCGTGCACAGGAGCAATAAAACATATTCCAGAGACCCCTGTGACCCCCTGATGGTGGCCTTGCCGAGCAGTAGCACAATGCCACTAGATATTGGCAGGAATAATTCTAAGAAGCAGATAATTCCAGATAAACTGAAATAACAACAGATAAAGAGCAGTCATAATTAACTAGATGTAATCTTCAACACATGTTACCAAGAAAACAAAATATGTTTGTTAATGGAAGTCAATGAGATTTTTTAATTAAATGCTCAGGCTGAATATTAAGGGTATAATTTTGACTCTTATTCTTAAATTCTTAAGGGAATTTATTACTCATCATCACCACATGAAACCTTTGTAATTAAAATGATGAATATGCTATTAATAAAGTATTAATAAGTATTATAAGTACCATTTTTATTCATTATGGTTCCACTGAAAAATGACTCTATACTTTCTATACTATATATATCTACTGTAAATATATATAAAAACGTCCAGTATGAACGGCACACACTAGTCAGAACAATTCCCTGGAGCACTACCAATTAGTTATGTAGTTTTCCAAGATATGTCCAAGGTGTGTTTAATTAGTTTTAAAGGGTATATAAGTATGTTTTTGTGGCTTTGCACTTTGGGCCTCCACTGAGGAAAGCTCCTGTGCAAGCAGAAACGTTGGACAACTATATATTTATATCAGGTGCCGGTACAGTTTCTCTGATCACAGATTCAGATAGATAATGCAATTCTACACAACTTTCTAATTTACTTCTGTTAACAAATTTTCTTTGGTATTTTGTTAAAAAGCAGAGACATAAGCTCAGGTGTGTGCACATGTCTGGAGCACTATAAGACAGCAGCTTTGCATGAATGTTATCCGTTTGCACTAGATGGCAACACACTTTCCTCTCATGCAGTGCTCAAGACACTTACCTAGGTATCTCTTAAACAAATAATACCATGAGAACAAAGCAAATTTTATAATAGAAGTAAATTGGATTTTTATTTAAATTTAATGCTCTGTCTGAATCACAAAATAATTTTTTGGGGGATTTGTATGGGCTATTTTTCTTATCGAACCCCAGACAACAGTAAGTACCCCAAAATTATTTTTAAATGTAACATTAGTTTTGCATATGGCAAAACATTCTGAAATTACCCTTGTCATGTTGGATTACATTACACAAATATACAAATACTACCTGCTCTATTAAAGGGATAGTAAACTCCAAAAATGTTATTGTTTAAAAAGATAGCTAATCTCCCTTTATTTTCCCTTCCCCAGTTTTGCATAACTAACACTGTTATATTAATATGTGTTTTACCTCTGCAATTACCTTGTATCTAAGCTTCTGCTGACTGCCTCCTTATCTCAGATATTTTTCACAGACTGGCATTTCAGGCAATTAGTGCTGACTCTTAAATAACTTTGCGTGCATGAGCACAATGTTATCTATATAGCACACATGAACTGACACCCTCTAGCTGTGAAAAGCTTTTAAATGCAGAGGCGGCCTTCATGGGCTTAGAAATTAGCATATGAGCCTACCTAGGTTTAGCTTTCAACTAAGATTAACAAAAGTAAATTTGATGATAAAAGTAAATTAGAAAGTTTAAAATTACATGCCCTATCTGAATCATAAAAGTTTAATTTGGACTTTACTATCCCTTTAACTAAAAGTAAAAAAATGATTGTAAGCATTTTTACACAAAGTGAAATAAAAAACCCAACAAATACACATGCCAACTATAATGCCCACTTTCAAATCACTTAAAGAGACATACACAAATATCCCTAATTTGGAACATATTATTTGCATACATGGCTCCTATTAGACTCACTACACACTATAAAAAGGAATCAATTAACATACAGTTAGTTGTTAATCCTGCACATTTGGGATAAACACAAATAACAATTTTGTTTTGATGTGATAAAAAGAATATAAAGTGTCAAACAATGCTGGAGTTTCTGTTTTCACAATATCTCAAAAGGAAAAAGAAACAAATTATGGTGCAATATTGTTACATAATATAATAAAGTTAACAATTGTGTCAGTAATTTATTCACATAACCTTTAGCTATCTTAAGCTCAAGAAAAGTGCACACTTTTCAGGAGCTATAAATCAGCTCCTCATATATCTGCAGACCTGATATAGACTATCAGGGAAGCCAACATTGGAATGAGATCCGGAACCGCTTTCTTACAAAATATTTATTATTTTTTTTTAATTTTTAAAGTGTTAAAAACAATTAATGAATATCAGGACATATAATCACTTGTGTCCTTATTGTTGATGATTTACTTGAAATGATTGCCAACCTAAATGTGTTTTATAGATTTATTAAACTTGATTCAAGACACACTTTCTTAATTGTAATTGTCATTATTTTTTTGAGAAATCTGCCTTCCGTCATGCTATTTGAGAATGCCCATTTATGATAGCTTATTTTATCATGCCTTGGCGTGTTCATTATATCGTTGTCTGTTTTAGATCAGAACATTTTGGCACAAAATATTAGGATTAAGTCATCTAAAGCGATTGAACTTTCTGCATTACTAACATTTTAGTTAAAACTTTTGGTGTTATATTACCTTTTTTTAGTAATTTACCTAAATTTACAAAATGCTCACTATCTTATTTTAAAATGAAACTATACATCTAATTGCATTTCTTTAACTTTTGGCTCTACTAGTTATTTTTACGTTATAGTTGCACAAAAGAAACTTGACAGCAAATATATTACAAATTCTTAGACCCCTTTACAGGTTAAGAAGTATTTTGTGACGTCTTAATTGTTTCCCTTGTTTAAAAACATTGAGGACACAGTTGACCACAAAGTGCTTATTACAAAAGAAGCTATCACATGATCACACAAAATAGTTGATAACTTTTAAGGTTTTACTTATAGGCAAATATATTGCAGACATTAATATATTGCAGGCATTAATGTATTTCATATGTATTATATTTTTCTAAGTTAATTTTTAATTACAGAGCTTATTGCAAGTGATTTTATTTTTATTCAGTCCATTAACATTAAAGAGACATTAAAGGGACACTGTACCCAATTTTTTTTCTTTTGCAATTCTGAAAGAGCATGCAATTTTAAGCAACTTTCTAATTTACTCCTATTATCAAATTTTCTTCGTTCTCTTGCTATCATTATTTGAAAAAGAAGGCATCTAAGCTTTTTTTTTAGTTTCAGAACTCTGGACAGCACTTTTTTATTGGTGGATGGATTTATCCACCAATCAGCAAGGGCAACCCAGGTTGTTCACCAAAAATGGGCCGGCATCTAAACTTACATTCTTGCATTTCAAATAAAGATACCAAGAGAATGAAGAAAATTTGATAATAGGAGTGAATTAGAAAGTTGCTTAAAATGTCATGCTCAATCTGAATCACGAAAGAAAAATTTTGGGTACAGTGTCCCTTTAAGGACTTGATTACAAGTGGAGCATGTGGTTGGTTAATGCTCCCGCAAGTTTGCGGGAGCACTTTGCGCTTAGCACCATTAACCAGAGGTCAGACCTCTGGTTAATTAAAAAAAATGTGCCCCAATTGGCCCAAAAATAAAGTGTACAGTAGTTAACTTACAAAAACGTACAAAAATAAAGTTAATCATTTTTATTAAAAAATAAATTGCACAAAGCAGTTATAAGGGGTTAAAGTTACATTGTGGTTTATGGGGACTGTGTTTAGACTGTAAATATAAATGTATATGCTTATATACTTATATATTTACTAGGCGATAAGCCTGTTCAGAGGGCAGTCTATGTTTAAAAACTACAATCCCTAAGCTAAAGTTATAAAAAAACAAAACAATTAAAATTACAGAAAAAAATAAAAAGGCATCCAAAATAAAACATTTAAACCTAAACTAATACCCCTATAAAAATACCCCCCCCCCAAAAAAAAATAAAAACACCCTCTAATCTAATGCTAAACTACCAATAGCCCTTAAAAGGGCTTTTTGTAGGGCTTTGCCCTAAGTTAAACAGCTGTTTTGCAGTTACAAAAAATTCTAAGACCCCTCTAACAGTAAAACCCACCACCCACCAAACCCCCCAAAATAAATATACAAACAACCCCCCAACAATAAAACCCACCACCCATACAACCAACCCCCCACATAAAATCCTAACTAAAAAACCTTAACTACTCATTGCCCTGAAAAGGGCATTTGTATGGGCATTGCCCTTAAATGGGCATTCAGCTCTTTTGCTGCCATTTAAAGGTAATTCAGCTCTTTTAAGAAGTGCCTATAACCCTAATCTAAAAACAAACAAACCCCCATTTTAAAAAAAAAACAAAAACTCAAGTCTAGCCCCTAAAAATAATAAAAAAAATTAAACCTAATCCCTATGAAAATAAAAAAGCCCCCCAAAATAAAAACAACCCCTAATCTAATGCTAAACTACCAATAGCCCTTAAAAGGGCATTGCCCTAAGTTAAACAGCTCTATTGTAGTTGCAAAAAATTCTAAGTCCCCTCTAACAGTAAAACCCACCACCCACCAAACCCCCCACAAAATAAATAAACCTAACACTAAAAAAAACTAAACTACCCATTGGCCTGAAGAATCAAATCACCCAATAGGAATTCAAGGGGCGCCATCTTTAATCATGTACCTTGAATTCACTATTCAGTGTACGGCGAAGATCATACAAAGAGGATACTACACGCTTCATGGCTCCGCGGTCATCGGTCTTCAGTTCCAGTGTCGCCGGTCTTCAGTTCCAGCGTCGTAGGTCTTCAGCTCCGCGGTCATCTGTCTTCAGCTCCGCCCTCCGCTCCACACCGGCTTGTTCCTGGAAGAAGATAGAAGAGGTCGCCGCTTGGAAGAAGACTTCACCACCTTGAACAGGACCTTCTCCGCCAGACTTCAGCAACCGTGAGTACCAACCTTTGGGTTAGACTTAAATTATTTAAATTTTTTTTTTTTTTAATTTAGATTAGGGATGGGCACTTCTTTAAATAGCTAAATGCCCTTTTAAGGGCAATGCACTCCAAATGCCCTTTCAGGGTAATGGGTAGTTTAGTTTTTTTTAGTGTTAGGTTTATTTATTTTGGGGGGGGGGTTGGTGGGTGGTGGGTTTTACTGTTAGGGGGGGGACTTAGAATTTTTTGTAACTGCAAAAGAGATGTTAAACTTAAGGCAATGCTCTACAAAAAGCCCTTTTAAGGGCTATTGGTAGTTTTGCATTAGATTAGGGTTATTATTATAGGTAATTAGGTTTATTGTGATGTGGGGGTTTTGCAGTTTAGGGGTTAATAGGTTAATTATGTTTATTGCGATGTGTTTTTTTTGTGATTTAGGGGTTTATAGGTTAATTAGGTTTATTGCGATGTGTGGGTTTTGCAGTTTAGGGGTTAATAAAGTAATTAGGTTTATTGCAATGTGGGGATTTTGCGGTTTATGGGTTAATAGGGTAATTAGGTTTATTGCGATGTGGGGGTTTTACAGTTTAGGGGTTAATAGGGTAATTAGGTTTATTGCGATGTGGGGGTTTTACAGTTTAGAGTTTAATAGGGTAATTAGGTTTATTGCGATGTGGGTTAAGGGATTAATATGTTATGTTATTTGCGGATTAGGGGTTAATTACTTTATTATTTTGCGGTTGTGTGGTTGTGTGGGTTTGCGGTTTAGGTGTTAATACTTCGTGTGGGAGGTTATTTTATATTTTTTTATACCTTGTGCGGGCGGTTGCGTATTTTTGTTTTTTGTAATGCTCCATTTGCCTTCGCTGCATCCCGGTGAATTCCAAAAATGGCAGGGTGTGAGAAAATCCACGGTGGATTCTTTCACCACCCTGCCATTTTCGGAATCCACCTGGATGCAGCTTCTGTTGGCTACCTCACGCTGCCAAAATTCCTTTGAGGATTCGTGCGCAACTGCCGATGGCGACGGACATTACACATATAAACACATAAATTTATATGTATATATTCATATACATATATATTTTTATTTTGTCGCCTAACACTGTGCTAATTACCCCCTGCGCTGTGATAGGTGATTTGCTGTGTCTCACGACAGGAGAACGAGGCTCCCATTGCAGCCTATGGAAGCCCGCTCTAGTGAGAGCAAGGCTTCCAGGCAATGCAAATGCAAGGTTGCGTTCGCATTGCGCATAACTAATAATACCAGTGCACATTTGCTTGCACTGGTATTAATGAGTGGAGCTCAAATATCGTGCTCACAAAAGTGCAATAATCCACTCATAATCTAGGCCTAAATTAGTGCATAAGAAATTATTCGCTGCAATGCATTGCAAAAGATATCCATGGAAAAGAAATGTTTAAAATAATTTTCAACTGTAATTTTCATGCAGGCCCAGGACAAAGCCTCTTAAATGTTGTTTACCTTATTCCCTTTGCTGTGACCATTTAGGTACAGATATAAACAAGCTCCTGCACATATCAGCCATGTCAGCATTCTGCATTCTAAGGATTGTGCTCCAGCTTCTCTGGTGGGAGTTGAAACACTACAGTTTTCAGAGTTAAATTAAAACAAAAGCAGGCAAAAACAATTATAAAAGTGAATTGCAAAGTTTTTTTAGTTATGAATAATTAAAGATTATCGGCTAGATTACGAGTTTTCGTCGGTAATGGCATGCGGTGTTAACGAGCATTTTTTTAGAATTCTATCAGCCAATCGGAATTAAGGTAGAAAAAATCCTATTGGCTGATCCAATCAGCCAATAGGATTGAGCTCGCATTCTATTGGCTGTTCCAATCATCCAATAGAATGCGAGCTCAATCCTATTTGCTGATTGATTAACTTCAATAGGATTTTTTCTACCTTAATTCGGATTGGCTGATAGAATTCTATCAGCCAATCGGAAATTGAAGGGACGCCATCTTGGATGACGTCACTTAAAGGTACCGTCATTTTGTGTTAGTCGTCGGATGGAAGAGGATGCTCCGTGTCGGATGGCTTGAAGATGGACCCGCTCCACTCCGGATGGATGAAGATAGAAGATGCTGCCTGGATGAAGACTTCTGCCCGTCTGGAGGTCCTCTTCTGCCCGTATCGGATGAAGACTTCTGGCAGTCTGGAGGTCCACTTCTGCCTGGCTGGGTGAAGACTTCTAAAGGTAGGGTGATCTTCATGGGGTTAGTGTTAGGTTTTATTAAGGGGGGATTGGGTGGGTTTTAGAGTAGGGTTGGGTGTGTGGGTGGTGGGTTTTAATGTTTGGGGGGGTATTGTATTTTTTTTTACAGGTAAAAGAGCTGATTACTTTGGGGCAATGTCCTGCAAAAGGCCCTTTTAAGGGCTATTTGTAATTTAGTATAGGTTAGGGATTTTTATTATTTTGGGGGGGGGGGGTTTATTTTATTAGGGGGATTAGATTAGGTGTAATTAGATTAAAAAACTTGTAATTATTTTATTATTTTCTGTAATTTAGTGGGGTTTTTTTCCTTACTTTAGCTTATTTAATTTAATTGTAATTAATTGTAGTTAATTTAGGTAATTTATTTAATTATAGTGTAGTGTTAGGTGTAATTGTAACTTAGGTTAGGGTTTATTTTACAGGTAAATTTGTACTTATTTTAACTAGGAAGTTATTAAATAGTTAATACATTTTTAATAACTATTGTACCTAGTTAAAATAAATACAAAGTTGCCTGTAAAATAAAATAAACCCTGAGATAGCTACAATGTAATTATTAGTTATATTGTAGCTAGCTTAGGGTTTATTGTATAGGTAAGTATTTAGTTTTAAATAGGAATAATTTATTTAATTGTAGTAATTTTTTTGATTATTTTAAATTATATTTAAGTTAGGGTGTTAGGGTTAGAGTTATACTTAGTTTTAGGGGTTAATACATTTAATATAGTTTTATTTAGATTTAATTTAATTATATTTAAGTTAGGGGGTGTTAGGGTTAGACTTAGGTTTATTGGTTAATACATTTAGTATAGTGGCGGCAACGTTGGGGGCAGCAGATTAGGGGTTAATAAATGTAGGTAGGTGTCGGCGATGTTAGGGATGGCAGATTAGGGGTTAATAAAATTTAACTAGTGTTTGTGATGTGGGAGTGCGGCGGTCTAGGGGTTAATATATTTATTACAGTGGCGGTGATTTCCGGTCGGCAGATTAGGGGTTAAAAAATGTATTTAAGTGTTTGCGAAGTGCGGGGGGCCTCGGTTTAGGGGTTAATAGGTAGTTTATGGGTGTTAGTGTACTTTTTATCACTTTAGTTAAGAGTGTTATGTTACGGCGTTAGCCCATAAAACTCTTAACTACTGACTTTTAAATGCGGTAGGAGTCTTGACAGGAAAGGGTGTACTGCTCACTTTTTCCAAGACTCGTAATACCGGCATTAGGCAAATCCCATTAAAAAGATAGGATATGCAATTGACGTAAGTGGAATTGCGGTTTGCTCGAGTCGCGGAAGAAAAGTTAGCGGTACACCTGTAGTTTAGTTACAAGTGGGCGTAATCAATAATGCAGGGTGCATTTTCTTTCTTTCCTGCCACCCTAGGCAAAAGAATAATGCACAATATGGTATTACAAGTGGATGGTTACATATTTTAAGCAAAACATCTTAACTCCTCCTTTTTAGCATCCCCTATACTTTTAATGGATAGCACAGGAAATGCTATTAGTGAACTCATTGTGCGTATTAAGTGTTGTGCTTAAGTACATGCCAAAGCTTTTTTGCACCTAAAGTAAACCATAAAGCACAGAACTAGATGGCAAACTCAATTAATTGTGCACCACTGTCTTAGTGCACCCTTGGCTTAGCCATTGAGTGATATCATGCTTTTTGTTTTAGGAATTTAGCCCACCTGTGCTATCTGCAGATGTTTGGCTATTGCCTGAGTGATAAAGTATAACTTTGTACTTATTATATAGACTTATTATTATTATTTGGACTTATTATATGAGTGCAAAAATTTGAAGCACTATTAATTATGCTCAAGCAATGTTAACGCACAATAGCACTAATATTTATGTGCTCCACTTGTAATCTAGGCCTTTATGTAGAATGAAATATTGAGTTTAATGCCCCTTTTATCTCTGTTATGCTGTCTCTCCCAGTACTGGACATACGGGCCTGCGGATGAACAGATCCACTGCCCATATGCAGAGAAGGCGTGTGGACAACTTGTCGGTTAATACATGGAGGCCTATGGGCTTATTTCCATTGAGTCTGTAAAAATGGAGCCATGAGCTATCAAAGCCGCCGACTGTTAAAAGTGGTTTACTGCTCCAGTTTAGTACCAGGTTTCCAATGAAAAAAATTGCGCAATGTATGCAGTCACTATTTTTGTGTATTTATAAGTTAACCTTTTATTAACACTTCCATCCAAATTGTATTTCTAGAAAATCTCTAGATAACAAGTTTGCTGCCATGGTAACCTGACTGAACACTATTAAATATATGTTTAACGTCTGCGCTCCTTATCTGTGATCACCTCTAGAGAGAAACAAAAACAAAGATACATTGAATTCCTTAAAAAATAAAATGAAATGGGGAAGGAGCTAGCCGAGGTACAGAGCAGACACTTTCAAGGAGCTCCGTAGCAAAAAAACTCATTAAGTTAGCGTTTAATAGGCAATAAATAGCCTAAGAAACGGACCCTTAGCTATCCCATAAGTCGCGAGGAACACCCGGCTGAAAGAAGGATAGAAACAGGTCCCAGGATCGACCGCAATGGAAATTACAGCCTGCTGGTGGTGCTGCCTAGCATAAATAAAATGCGCAGCAAGCCTGCATGGCAGTAGAACCCCACCAAAGTATAAGAAAAGTACAGGACCACAACATAAACAACCGAAATACAATCAGACTCATTCCAGAGTGAGCTACCACATAAGAGAGAAAGTCGGTAAATCTTATTTTTTACATCGCATCAAGGCTCTCCACGCCCTATCAGATAACAAACACATTACACAGTTTAAAGACTGAAAAAAACGCCAAACCCCTGATTGCACAAATAGAGCTAATAAAAAGACAACTGGGGATTTGAGGAAAAAAATGGAAGCAGCCCATTATAAGGTTACAAAGCTTCCACAGAAGTCACCACATTATTAGTTTAAAAATGGGCTGAGGAGCTTATATAAGATTGCAGCAAAGGCTTACAGTGATCTGATCCATGGATAACTAACCCTTCCCCATATCACTCCGAAGACCTGAATATTAATACAGTACTGAAAGCAAGGTAGGAGGATTTCATACAAGCAGACACCTCTGATTAAAACACAATCCAAGAACAAAATGAATAACAAAACGCATAAAGTAAAAGACTGCTTGTCTCGCTTGCAGTCGCAATTAAAAAATAAAGCGCAAGAAACACCATCTTCACCAGGGGCTAGCGTTTCAGCAGCTTCAGAGAGCACAGTGGATGCACCACCAGCAACCCCACCTAATCAGGAACTTCTCCTGCAAATAAAAGCTCTCTTCCAGGAAGACTTTAAAACTGCATTAACAGAAATTCGACAAGACATTCTAGAAATTGGAGGCCGAACAACTGAAATCGAAGAAAGATTAGATGAAGTAGTGGAAGATCTACCAAATGTTCAAAATGCAATTCAAGAGCAAGCAAGTCAAATTAAACGACTCGAAGACCAACTAGAAGATCTCAAAAATTGTTCCAGGAGGTAAAATCTCCGCATACGCAATTTGCCAGAATCCTACACCAACCTTCCAAATGCATAATCCAACTCTTCCAACAGACAGTCACTTTTCCTAATGGATATATAGAGTCCAGAGAGCGCTGGCTCTCTCAAGCATCTCAACACAGAGACATAATAGTAAAAGTCCATTATTACTATATAAAGGAACAACTACTAAAAGCAGCGAGAACTTCTGCCTCAATTCGATTTGAGAACCATCAGATACAAATATACTCGGATCTAGCACCCATTACCTTACACAAGAGGAGAGAGCTGAAACTCATCCTGACGACACTGTCATCTGCTAAAATAAAATATAGATGGAACTTTCCATTTAAACTCTCCTTCAACTACCAGAACAACACCTACTAATGCTCCTCATTGGAGGAATGTCAAGACTTGCTAAGAAGACTACAACTCCTACAAGATGCATGTCCTTCCTCATCAGCACCTGTTATAACTTTATTTCTTGTTTGAGTGTTCACTATACTCAGTGAAACATACAGGGTTTCTCATAGCAATCAATATGGAATATCACAATAAAGTATGTGTAGTGTAACAGGTTGGTTAACAAAATAAGACTTTTGCTATGTTAACCTATCTGTAATTAATATTTGAGAGATAGTTAGTTTGAACTACAGACACTGTAGTCTGCAGGGAACTAATAAGGCAGGAGTAAAGATCAGGTTCACACAACAATACAGTCCTGACATTCAGTGAGATATAGTTCTAGGTAGATAATGTAGACAATGTAGTTTTAGGTAATCATGCAGAAGTATTGGTAAATATACGACCTGTAAGTCAGTCCTGTTAACAAAGGTCTGCAGAGTTAATGTGGAGCAGCGGAAGGTTGCGGCTTGCAGCGTGGAGCTGTGTGAGAATGCTTCCAGGCGGTAGCTGATGACGTCAGCGGTAAGCAGCCGATACTCGTCTGAGACAAGCTGAGAGTAGAAGCTGCGGTTAGGAGATAGAGCGAGAGTGCCGCTCAGAGATGCTGGGGAAAATAGGAGGAGCCGGATTGGCTCAGCTTCACACACGCTAGGGTGAGAATTGCAGATAATCCAGCATAGAAGAGAGGCAAAGGTGTGCCTTAAATAGGCAGGTAATTTAATTAAAGGGGCAGTGAGCAGAGGAAAAAGGAAGGATCTGACATATCCCCCCCCCAAGAACACCCACAGCGAGGGTTCTAAGGACAGGGTCTTTCCGGATTACGGCGGTGGAAAAGTGAAACACACCTGGGGGCCGAAACTGAAGTAGCAGGTTCCCAGGAATCCTCAGAATGATCATACCCTTTCCATTGTACTAGATATTCCAGAACACGCCTTCGCCGCCTAGAGTCAAGAATAGCTTCTACCTCGTATTCCAAATCCTGGGAAAGAGCATGGGTAACAGAATCCACGGCAAATCTGTTGGAGAGACAGGGTTTTACCAAGGAGACGTGGAAAGTCGGGTGTATCCTATATGAGTCAGGTAGTTGTAGAGTGACAGTGGCCGGATTCCTAACGGCAATAATAGGAAAAGGTCCTATAAATAGCCTACTCATTTTCTTGGAGGGTGTATGTAAGCGCAAATTCTTGGTTGACAACCAGACCAGTTGTCCAACCTGGTAGACAGGTTGGGGCTTGTGCCTTAAGTCATAATAACGTTTATGGGAGGCTTGTGCATGTTTTATGTTGTCCTGAGCAACAGATAAGGTCTGGGAGATGTCATTCACAGTGTCGTTGACTTTAGGACATGGAGATGGAGAATAAGGAAGGTAGCTGATTCTAGGATGGAGTCCATGGTTGAGAAAGAAAGGGCTAAACCCAGTTGAGGAATTCTTGGCGTTATTGTAGGCGAATTCTGCCAGAGAGAGATGATCAGCCCATTGAACCTGTTGGTTAGAGCAAAAACAGCGGAGGTACTGCTCTAACCACTGATTGGTGCGCTCTGCCTGTCCATTCGTTTGTGGATGATATGAAGTTGTGAGCTTTTGAGTAATATGCAAAGATTGACATAGATGTCTCCAAAAACGAGAGGTGAATTGCGATCCTCTGTCTGAAAGGAGTACCATAGGTAACCCGTGTAACCTAACCACGTTCCTGATAAACATGTCGCAAGTTTGTTGGGCAGTGGGTACTCCTATAGCTGGCATGAAATGTGCCATTTTTGTTAGCAAATCAACTACTACAAAAACGGAGGAGTAGGATGAAGATCTTGGTAGATCGACAATAAAATCCATTGCGAGATGAGTCCAAGGGGTATCTGGAACTGGATACGGTTGTAGAAGTCCCATCGGAGACTGATGCGTTGGTTTACAGGTGGCACAAATGCCACATTTGGATATATAGTCTTCTACGGAAGAGAGCATAGTTGGCCACCAGTAATTACGTTGAAGTAGCTCTAGAGTTTTTTGTATGCCCAAATGTCCGGTGAGTGGGGAATCATGATGTGTTCGTAGAAGAGAAATTCTATACTGAGGTGGTATGTATAAATGTTTACCATGGAAATATAAACCGTCTGGATTTCTTTGCAGGAGATGAGTTGGTTTTGTGGTATCCTGAATTTGATCTCTCTGAAACTGAGGGTCGTTATGGACGAGTAGCCCTACAAAATTTGAAGAGGGTATAACTGTAGATGGGGTTTCCAAGTTAAGAGGTCTAGTATCTCTGCGGGAAAGAGCGTCTGCTTTGCCGTTTCGGCTTCCAGGTCTGTAGGTGATGAGATAATTGAAACGTGAGAAATAGAGGTTCCAGCGAAGTTGTCTGGAGGAGAGAGTCCTACTTTGCTGTAAATATTGTAGATTTTTGTGATCTGTAATAACGATAATGGGGTGCAAAGCTCCCTCTAATAGATGTCGCCATTGCTCGAATGCAGTTTTGATGGCCAGCAATTCCTTTTCCCCTATGGGGTAATTTCGTTCGGCTGGTAGCATGAGCCTGGAAAGGTAGGCGACAGGATGCATCACATCAGTAAGGGATTGTTTCTGTGACAACACTGCGCCCAGAGCATAATCCGACGCATCAACCTCTACAATAAACTGTAAATCTGGGTCAGGGAAGTTAAGTATAGGTGCTGTGGTGAAGTCATTCTTTAACTGTTGAAAAACCCTCTGACAGTCAGTTGTCCAGTTAAAAGTGTTTGTGTGTTTAGTTAAATCAGTAAGGGGTTTAGCAGTCTGGGCGAAATTACGAATGAACTTTCGATAGAAATTTGCAAAACCAAGGAATCTTTGTACTTGTTTACGATTTTTTGGGGTAGGCCACTGAGTGATAGCATGGATCTTAGAGTCATCCATCTTAATTCCAGTGTTTGAGATAATGTAGCCCAAGAATGTGACTTGACTACAATGAAATTCACACTTTTCTAATTTAGCGTATAACTTATGTTGACGAAGTCTTGCTAATACTGTTCTTACGTGGGTCACATGTTGTTGTTGTGTATCAGAATAGATTAAGATGTCGTCAAGATAAACTACTATGAAAGTGTCCAAGATATCTTTAAAAATGTCATTTATAAAACATTGGAATGTAGCTGGAGCGTTACATAACCCGAAAGGCATAACAGTATACTCATAAAGGCCATAACGAGTTCTGAAAGCTGTTAACCATTCATCTCCAGCTCTCATTCTTATAAGATTGTAAGCACCCCTCAGGTCCAATTTTGTGAAGACTTTGGCAGTGCGCAATCTTTCTATCAACTCAGGGATGAGGGGTAATGGATAGCGATTTTTCTTAGTACGTTTGTTTAACTCCCTGTAGTCAATAATTGGTCTGAGTGACAGATCTTTGTTTTTAACAAAAAATATACCTGCACCAGCAGGGGAGGTGGATGGTCTAATAAAGCCCTTTGCTAGATTTTCCTGTAAATATAATTTTAGGTGATCTAGTTCGGGTTTAGATAGGGGGTATATGTGTCCCACTGGTATTGTGGAGCCGGGTAAGAGGTCGATAGGACAGTCATAAGTCCTGTGTGGAGGAAGTGTCTGTGCATCAGTCTTGTTAAATACGTCCTGAAAATCAATGTATTCGGATGGCAACTGAGAAGGGGATGAGAGAAGAATGTTATTGAGAGGGAAGCAAGTCTGAGAGCAGTAAGGTGAAGTTAGGTCTATAGTCAATTTGTGCCAGTCAAAGACAGGTTTATGGATTTGTAGCCATGTAAGACCTAATATAACAGGATAGAGAGGACTAGGTATAATGTCAAAGCTGATAGATTCTCTATGTCCTGAAGAAGTGCACATAAGTAAGGGAGTGGTTTCAAGAGTTACAGGACCAAAGGATAAGGAAGACCCATCAACCAAATTTATAGAAACAGGAGACATTTTTGCTTGTGAGGGTATTTTATTACTATTTACAAAATCACAATCAATGTAATTTCCTGAAGCGCCTGTATCAATGATCGCATCAATCTTTAAGCAGTGCAGATCCCACTGTAAAGTAAAGGACATAGAAATATGTGGTTGTTTTGGTCTGTTTAATGATAGGCTAAGAAATGTTGAAGAAGTCTTACCGTTTTTTGTCTTTTTTAAGAGAGGACATGCTGTCACATCATGCTCAGGGGCAGCGCAGTACATACACAAACGATGAGTGCGTCTTCTGCCTTTCTCCTCAGGGGATAGAGGACCTCTGATGAATCCAATATCCATTGGAGTCTCAGTTTCCCTAAAGGGTACTGGTGGAGTACTCTGTCGTTTGTATGGAGTTGGAGTGTTAGCCCTTTCTTGTTTACGTTCCCGTATACGCCTATCAATTGTAGTGCAATGAGTGAAGAGATCCTCCAAATGCTCTGGTACGCCAGTACGGGAGAGCTCATCTTTGATGTCTTCGGAGAGCCCGATCCTGAACTGGTGTCTAAGCGAGGGCTCATTCCACTTCGATTCGATTGCATAGATTTTAAATTGTGATATATAATTTTCCACAGGTTGCCTGCCCTGTCTCAAAGCCCTGAGAGAGGTTTCGGCTGATTCCTGTTTAAAAGGATCTTCGTATAGTGAGGATAAAGCCTTTAGAAAATCCTGTATAGAGTTTAGAATGGGATTCTGGTTTTCGAACAAACTATCCGCCCATACACGGGGTTCACCCCTTAAATAAGAGATAGTCGTCAACACTTTAATTCTATCAGTGCTATAAGTTCTGGGTTTCAGTTCAAACATCAAAAGACAAGCATTTCTAAATTCCTTAAACATTGCCCTATTACCACTGAACTTGTCAGGAAAAGACACCTGTGGTTCTGGAAGTACATCTGAATGTGCAGTTTTAGCAGTATACATATCTCTAAGGCAATCCTTGAGAACCTGATTTTCAGTTTGTACTTCCCTGAGTGTTAAATTTACAGAATCCATACGTTGAGTTAAAGTGGCAATTTGGTTTGTAATCTCTGTCATATCCATAGTGCTATACCTGTATTTAGAGGCTGGATTATACTATTATAACTTTATTTCTTGTTTGAGTGTTCACTATACTCAGTGAAACATACAGGGTTTCTCATAGCAATCAATATGGAATATCACAATAAAGTATGTGTAGTGTAACAGGTTGGTTAACAAAATAAGACTTTTGCTATGTTAACCTATCTGTAATTAATATTTGCCAGATAGTTAGTTTGAACTACAGACACTGTAGTCTGCAGGGAACTAATAAGGCAGGAGTAAAGATCAGGTTCACACAACAATACAGTCCTGACATTCAGTGAGATATAGTTCTAGGTAGATAATGTAGACAATGTAGTTTTAGGTAATCATGCAGAAGTATTGGTAAATATACGACCTGTAAGTCAGTCCTGTAAACAAAGGTCTGCAGAGTTAATGTGGAGCAGCGGAAGGTTGCAGCTTGCAGCGTGGAGCTGTGTGAGAATGCTTCCAGGCGGTAGCTGATGACGTCAGCGGTAAGCAGCCGATACTCGTCTGAGACAAGCTGAGAGTAGAAGCTGCGGTTAGGAGATAGAGCGAGAGTGCCGCTCAGAGATGCTGGGGAAAATAGGAGGGGCCGGATTGGCTCAGCTTCACACACGCTAGGGTGAGAATTGCAGATAATCCAGCATAGAAGAGAGGCAAAGGTGTGCCTTAAATAGGCAGGTAATTTAATTAAAGGGGCAGTGAGCAGAGGAAAAAGGAAGGATCTGACAGCACCTAAACCACAGAGGAAATTGTTTCAGAAGGAATTGACATCAGTGGGGAAACCCAAAAAGCCCAGACAAGAAGATCAAGGACCCAAAGGTCAATAATGGTCCGACCAATCATTAGAAGATGGAACCGGATCACTTGATATAAGTATCAGCTTCATTATTTCTAATAATCTTACAATTTATTAGTGCTGGATTAAAGCACAAGATAAATAACTTACGGCTAGATTACGAGTTTTGCGGTAAGAGGGGTGCGTTACTAACTTGCACGTTATTGTCACCACTCACTTCCCTACAGCGCTAGTATTACAGGTTTTCATAAACCCGGCATTATTAGGCAAGAAGTGAGCGTAGAGCAAAATTGTGCTTCATACCACACTCCAATACCAGCGCTGCTGAAAGCCGCGGTGAGCTGGTTTTACGTGCTCGTGCACGATTTCCCCATAGACATCAATGGGGAGAGCCGGCTGAAAAAAAAGTCTAACACCTGCAAAAAAGCAGCGTAAAGTTCCGTAACGCGGCCCCATTGATTCCTATGGGGAAACTAAATTTATGTTTACACCTAACACCTTAACATGAACCCCAAGTCTAAACACCCCTAATCTTACACTTATTAACCCCTAATCTGCCACCTCCAACATCGCCGACACCTACATTATATGTATTAACCCCTAATCTGCTGCCCCGACATCGCTGACACCTACATTATACTTATTAACCCCTAATCTGCTGCCCCCAACATCGCCGACACCTACATTATATCTATTAACCCCAAATCTCCCGCCACCAATGTCGCCGCAACCTACCTACACTTATTAACCCCTAATCTGCCGCTCCGGACATCACCACAACTATAATAAACATATTAACCCCTAAACCGAGGCACTTCCGCATCGCAAACACTAGTTAAATATTATTAACCCCTAATCTGCCGCCGCTAAAATTGCCACCACCTACTTACATTTTTTAACCCCTAATCCGCCGCCCCCAATGTCGCCGCCACTATGCTAAAGTTATAAACCCCTAAACCTAAGTCTAACCCTAACCCTAACACCCCCTAACTTAAATATAATTAAAAGAAATCTAACAAAAAATTACTATCATTACCTAAATAATTCCTATTTAAAACAAAATACTTACCTGTAAAATAAACCCTAAGCTAGCTACAATATAACTAATAGTTGCATTGTATCTATCTTAGGGTTTATTTTTATTTTAAGTGCAAGTTTGTATTTATTTTACCTAGGTAGAATAGTTAGTAAATAGCTATTAACTATTTACTAACTACCTAGCTAAAATAAATACAAATTTACCTGTAAAATGAAACCTAACCTGAGTTACACTAACACCTAACCTTACACTACAATTAAATAAATTACCTAAATTAAATACAATTACCTAAATTACAAAAAACCCCCCACTAAATTACACAAAATAAAAAATAAATTATTAGATATTTAAACTAATTACACCTAATCTAAGAGCCCTATGTCACACTCTATCTCTGAGTTAAAGAATAGTTAGGTATCTGGATCTCAACTGCAGATCTGTAGTTAGCTTTATAGGAGTTTAAGAACAATTCACAGGAACTGTGATTGGAAAAGAGGTAGGAAAGAATTAACACTCCTGTGGTAGTTCCGTTTAACAGGTTACAGGAGAGAAGTTGAAGTTATACATAATAACTTAGAAGCGTCTGCTAATATGGTGGTCAGTATTATCAGTGACGTACACTTAGTAAAAGTCTATGTACATAGTATCCAGTGGAAATCCTCCTGAATGTGAGAGGTTTGTAGTGCTTACGTTCGTAGCTGGCAGCAAAGGAGGGAGAGGTGTACAGCTGCAGAACCAGTGCTGTGTGTGTAGAGGGTGTGTGCGTGAGCACCAATTACGAGACTGGATTCACTGACAGGCTACCGTGTAGCGTAACTGAATGACAGGCAGAGTATTCCGGATTGCGGGGAGGCCCGCGCTGCTTGAGACACAGTCTTTTATCGAGAGCGGTTAATACCGCGTTGTTTAGAGGAGGTGAGTTGGAGTGAGAGCCGAGTACTACAGGCTCCGGAGTTGAACCGGTCTCTGTTGATCAGCCTCCAGACTGGGAAGCCGTAAGTGGCAAGGAGATACACTTCACAGCGTTGCGGTGTTGTTAGATTATAAGTCCAGTGCAAAGCTGTGGTCCAAAGCAGGAACAAAAGTTCAATTTGGTAAATTGTAATCCTTTGCAAATATACTTTCTAATAACAGTGGAATTAGAGCCAGGAGATTTAGTCGTGGTAGCATCTCTGCTAGAGAGAGAGTTCACAACTGAATTAAACGGCAGGTGAGGGGGGGAGGAGTAGCCTTAAGTAAAGTTGGATTTAAAGACATACACCTCATGCCTGACAGGTCCCCCCATCAAAGGTGCTGCACCGCAGCAGGAGGAGCAGGTTTGTCCGGATGGGCCCTGTGGAACCGGGCAACCAGTCGAGCGGCATTGATGTTAGCATAGGGCTCCCAAGAATCCTCATCAGGGGAGAAACCCTTCCAACGGATGAGGTACTGCAGAACCCCTCGATATAGCCTGGAGTCAAGAATGGATGAAACCTCATAAATTTCATCATCAACCACTATAGGCGGAGTTCCAGAGGTAGAGGTCTGCTGTCTAGTGGGGGTATAAGGTTTAAGCAGGGACACATGGAAAGTGGGATGCACCTGAAACTCAGGTGGGAGTTTTAAGGTCACGGCGTTGTCGTTGACAAGTTTAACAATTTCATACGGTCCAAGGAAAAGATGAGAGAATTTTCGACAGGGTGTTTTCAGTTTAAGATGACGGGTGGAAAGCCAAACTCGGTCACCGACTTGGTAATTCGGAGGACAACGTCTTTTGGAGTCATAATAATACTTCTGTCTGTTTTGGGCTGCAGTTATATTTTCCTTGAGGAAAGTGAAGATTTCGGTCATTGAGTTGGATGTGTCATCCACAAGAGGGGAAGTGGTATTCAAATGTGGGAAGAGGTGAAAAGTTGGGTGGAAGCCATAGTTGGCAAAAAACGGTGTGCACTTCGTGGATGCATTTAGGGTGTTGTTATAGGCGTATTCAGCCAAAGGTAAATGGGACTTCCATTGATCCTGTTGGTAGGAACAGTAGCATCTGATGTACTGTTCAATCCACTGATTAACTCGTTCCGTCTGCCCATTAGTCTGTGGATGGTAGGCGGTGCTGTATCGGTGGTCAATCTTAAGGACAGAACAAAGTTGCCTCCAGAATCTGGAGGTAAACTGTGAACCTCTGTCGGATATGATGATCGCTGGTAACCCATGAATGCGCACCACATGTGATAGGAAAAGAGCCGCTGTCTCGGATGCTGTGGGTAGCTTTTCGTATGGGATGAAGTGAGCCATCTTAGATAGGTAATCAACAACAACCATGATAACAGTCGCTCGGTTTGAACTTGGCAGGTCTACGATAAAATCCATACCAACTGTGTGCCATGGCCTTTCTGGTACTGGAAGAGATCTTAACATACCATATGGTTTGGAGTGTTCATGTTTAGAGACAGCGCATACTTGACATGTTCTAACATAGTCTTCCACTGTCTGGTGTAGATTTGGCCACCAGTAGTTTCTTTTGATGAGTTCAGTAGTTCTTTGAATCCCAGGGTGACCAGCTAAAGGAGATTCATGGTGAGCTTGGAGAATGTGAGTTCTCAAAGTTGGTGGAATGTAGATCTTCCCTTGTACATAGCTGATTCCGTTTGAGTCTGTTTGAAGTTGATTCTTTGGATAGGTAGTATCTCTTTTTTGATGGGAACGTAAGAACCGGTGTTCATCGGTAAGGATCCCGATGAAATGTTCTGGGGATAGAATAGGCTGGGCAGGTAAGGCTTGAATAGGACGAGGTAGGTGTCTGGAGAGAGCATCAGCCTTGCCGTTTTTTGACCCTGGACGGTAGGTGATGTGAAAATGAAATCTGGTGAAGAAGAGACTCCAGCGAAGTTGTCGAGCCGACAGTGTTTTACTTGACTGAAGATATTCTAAGTTGCGATGGTCAGTGTATATGAGAATCGGATAAGATGTGCCTTCTAACAAATGCCTCCAGTGTTCCAAAGCGACCTTGATGACGAGAAGCTCCTTTTCTCCTATGGGATAGTTTTGTTCTGGTGGTGTCATTAATCTGGAATAAAATGCCACTGGATGAATGGGATCAGAGGGAGTCTTTCGTTGGGAAAGTATGGCCCCCAAAGCGTAATCTGACGCATCCACCTCGAGGATGAACTGGAGTTTGGTATCCGGGAACTGGAGAATGGGTGCTGTGATGAATGAGTTTTTTAGGTATTCAAATGCCTTTTGAGCGTCAGTATCCCAGAGGAAAGGAGTGTGAGAACCTGTAAGTTTACACAGAGGTCTGGATAACCTAGAAAACCCTTTGATGAACTTCCTATAGAAGTTGGCAAAACCGAGGAAGCGTTGGACATCTTTTCTGGAAGTTGGAGTGGGCCAGTTTTGGATAGCCTGAATCTTCCCGTCTTCCATCCGTACACCAGAGGAAGAGATATTATAACCAAGGAAGGTTATTTCATATGTGTGGAATGAACACTTTTCGGGTTTGGCATACAATTGATGGGTTCGTAATCGATTCAGGACCCAGCGTACATGTTTCTTGTGATCTTCTAAGTTATCTGAATAGATGAGGATATCGTCCAGATATATCACTAGGCACACGTCCAATAAATCTCTGAATATATCATTGATGAAATATTGGAACGTGGCAGGGGCATTACAAAGCCCGAACGGCATCACCAAGTATTCATATAACCCATAGCGGGTCCGGAAGGCAGTGAGCCACTCATCTCCCTCTCTGATCCTGACCAGATTATAGGCTCCTCTAAGGTCTAGTTTGGTGTAGATGGTAGCTTTGCTAAGTCTTTCCACTAATTCAGGAATGAGAGGTAATGGATACCTGTTCTTCTTAGTTCTCTTATTCAGTTCCCGATAATCAATGATCGGCCTTAAGGATTTATCCTTGTTCCGAACGAAGAAGATCCCAGCTCCCGCTGGGGACGTAGAAGGTCTAATGAACCCCTTTTTGAGGTTTTCATCGAGATACGTCTTGAGATGTTCCAGCTCCGGTTGTGAGAGCGGATAGATATGCCCATATGGTATAGTGGATCCTGGTAGGAGCTCTATGGGGCAATCGTAAATACGATGAGGTGGTAAAGCTTCCGCCTGTTTTTTGTCAAAGACATCTAGGAAGTCGTGGTATTCGGGAGGAACAACCTCTTCAGAGAGTTGTAGTATATGTTGTTGAGGATAACAGGTATTTTTGCAATAGGGTGAATTCAAATCGACTTGTAGAGTTTGCCATGATATGGAGGGTTGATGTTCTTGAAGCCATGATAGTCCTAGTACTACTGGATACAAAGGAGAGGGTATAACATCGAAGGAGATGTATTCAGTATGCCCCTTATCTAGGGAGACCTTGAGTGGAACTGTGTGATGTGTTATAGGACCTGACTTTACATAAGTACCATCAATAACACGAATTGAGACAGGAACTGTTTTGCTAAGTGTAGGTATTTTATTTTTTCTTACAAGGGTTGAATCCAGGAAATTGGAGTATGCACCCGAGTCAATGATGGCTTCAGCTTGGAGGGCTTGAAGGTCCCACTGTAAGAGGAGAGAGATAGTACAGTAAGCTACGTTCACAATCTTGTTAGTCAAGCATGCATTTACATGTCTAAGCTTACTTCTTTTTTGTCGTTGGAGTAGCGGGCATTCCTTAACTGGGTGTGTGGGTGATGCACAGTACATGCAAAGATTCTTTTGTTGTCTGCGGTGTCTTTCCTCAATTGTCAGTGGTCCTTTGGTGAACCCAATCTCCATGGGAGTAGTGACATCTTTAGAAGCTACAGGTGATGGGTAATACCTTTGATTTCCTTCTGACTGCTGACGCTCAGACCTCCTCTCCCGAAGTCTCCTATCTATCTGAATGGATAGGGTCATTAGGTCTTCGAGGGTGCTGGGGATCTCGATTCGGGCGAGCTCATCCTTCAAAGCATCGGATAAACCGAGGCGATATTGATTCCTCAACGCTATCCCACTCCATTCTGAATCCTTTATATACAACTTGAACTCGGAGATGTACTCCTCAACAGGTCTTCTTCCTTGTCGTAGGGAGCGCATCTTTGTCTCAGCAGTGATTTGCTTCTGAGTATCCTCATATAATAAGCTCATCTGAATGAAGAAATCAGTAAGAGATCCCAATATAGGATCGTCGTTCTCTAAGAAGGTATTGGCCCATACTCTGGGTTCTCCAGTGAGGAAAGATATGGTGGTCATAACCTTAAGTCTCTCGTTATGATAGGTCCTAGGCTTCATTTGGAAAAGCAGGTAACAAGCGTTCTTAAACTGTCGGAACTGTTTCCTGTCACCTGAAAATCTCTCGGGTAAACACACCTGTGGTTCAGGAGTGTTATCTCTTATTGCTGCCCTAAGGCTGTCATTTTGTAATTGTAACTCCCTTAGTCCATGTGACAATTGGTCCACCCTTTGTGTGAGGTTGAACACCACAGTAGGCAAATCTGCTGGATCCATGTTAAGGCCGTTTAATATGTCACACTCTATCTCTGAGTTAAAGAATAGTTAGGTATCTGGATCTCAACTGCAGATCTGTAGTTAGCTTTATAGGAGTTTAAGAACAATTCACAGGAACTGTGATTGGAAAAGAGGTAGGAAAGAATTAACACTCCTGTGGTAGTTCCGTTTAACAGGTTACAGGAGAGAAGTTGAAGTTATACATAATAACTTAGAAGCGTCTGCTAATATGGTGGTCAGTATTATCAGTGACGTACACTTAGTAAAAGTCTATGTACATAGTATCCAGTGGAAATCCTCCTGAATGTGAGAGGTTTGTAGTGCTTACGTTCGTAGCTGGCAGCAAAGGAGGGAGAGGTGTACAGCTGCAGAACCAGTGCTGTGTGTGTAGAGGGTGTGTGCGTGAGCACCAATTACGAGACTGGATTCACTGACAGGCTACCGTGTAGCGTAACTGAATGACAGGCAGAGTATTCCGGATTGCGGGGAGGCCCGCGCTGCTTGAGACACAGTCTTTTATCGAGAGCGGTTAATACCGCGTTGTTTAGAGGAGGTGAGTTGGAGTGAGAGCCGAGTACTACAGGCTCCGGAGTTGAACCGGTCTCTGTTGATCAGCCTCCAGACTGGGAAGCCGTAAGTGGCAAGGAGATACACTTCACAGCGTTGCGGTGTTGTTAGATTATAAGTCCAGTGCAAAGCTGTGGTCCAAAGCAGGAACAAAAGTTCAATTTGGTAAATTGTAATCCTTTGCAAATATACTTTCTAATAACAGTGGAATTAGAGCCAGGAGATTTAGTCGTGGTAGCGTCTCTGCTAGAGAGAGAGTTCACAACTGAATTAAACGGCAGGTGAGGGGGGGAGGAGTAGCCTTAAGTAAAGTTGGATTTAAAGACATACACCTCATGCCTGACACCCTATCAAAATAAAAAAGCCCCCCCAAAATAAAAAAAAAATCCCTAGCCTAAACTAAACTACCAATAGCCCTTAAAAGGGCCTTTTGCGGGGGATTGTCCAAAGAAATCAGCTCTTTTACCTGTAATTTTTTTTACAAACAAACCCCTAACAGTAAAACCCACCACCCACACAACCAAAAAAAACCCCTAACACTAACCCCTGAAGATACACTTACAGTTTTGAAAGACATCCATCCTCAAGAAGCGGCAAAAGTCCTCATCGAAGCGGCAAGAAGTCCTCAAAGAAGCAGGGAGAAGTCTTCATCCAAGCTGGCAGAAGTGGTCCTCCAGACGGGCAGAAGTCTTCATTCAGACAGCATCTTCAATCAGCCAATGCAATCAGCCAATAGGATTGAACTTCAATCCTATTGGCTGATCCAATCAGCCAATAGGACTGAGCTTGCATTCTATTAGCTGTGCATCAGCCAATAGGATTTTTTTCACCTTTAATTCCAATTGACTGATAGAATTCTATCAGCCAATCGGAATTCAAGGGACGCCATCTTGGATGATGTCATTTAAAGGAACCTTCATTCGGGAAGAAAACTTCGATTGAAGAGGATGCTCCACGCCGGATGTCTTGAAGATGGACCCGCTTCGCTCTGGATGGATGAAGATAGAAGATGCCGTCTGGATGAAGACTTCTGCCCGTCTGGAGGACCACTTCTGCTGGCTTGGATGAAGACTTCTCCCGGCTTCATTGAGGACTTCTTGCCGCTTCGATGAGGACTTCTGCCGCTTCTTGAGGATGGATGTCGGGTCTTCAAAACTGAAGTCTTCATCCAGATGGCATCTTCTATCTTCATCCATCCAGAGCGAAGCGGGTCCATCTTCAAGACATCCGGCGCGGAGCATCCTCTTCAATCGAAGTTTTCTTCCCGAATGAAGGTTCCTTTAAATGACGTCATCCAAGATGGTGTCCCTTGAATTCCGATTGGCTGATCCAATCAGCCAATAGGATTGAGCTCACATTATATTGGCTGATTGGAACAGCTAATAGAACGCGAGCTCAGTCCTATTGGCTGATTGGATCAGCCAATAGGATTGAAGTTCAATCCTATTGGCTGATTGCATTGAATCCAATCAGCCAATAGGATTGAGCTCACATTATATTGGCTGATTGGAACAGCTAATAGAACGCAAGCTCACTCCTATTGGCTGATTGGATCAGCCAATAGGATTGAAGTTCAATCCTATTGGCTGATTGCATTGGCTGATTGAAGATGCCGTCTGGATGAAGACTTCTGCCCGTCTGGAGGACCACTTCTGCCGGCTTGGATGAAGACTTCTCCCGGCTTCATTGAGGACTTCTTGCCGCTTCGATGAGGACTTCTGCCGCTTCTTGAGGATGGATGTCGGGTCTTCAAAACTGTAAGTGGATCTTCAGGGGTTAGTGTTAGGCTTTTTTAAGGGTTTATTGGTGGGTTTTAGTTTTAGATTAGAGTTTGGGCAATTGAAAAAGAGCTAAATGCCGTTTTAAGGGCAATGCCCATCCAAATGCCCTTTTCAGGGCAATGGGTAGCTTAGTTTTTTTTAGTTAGGATTTTATTTGGGGTGTTAGTTGTGTGGGTGGTGGGTTTTACTGTTGGGGGGGTTGTTTGTATGCAATGCACCGCAAAAGGCCCTTTTAAGGGCTATTGGTAGTTTAGTTTAGGCTAAGGTTTTTTTTATTTGGGGGGGGGGCTTTTTTATTTTGATAGGGCACTTAGATTAGGTGTAATTAGTTTGAATATCTGATAATTTATTTTTTATTTTGTGTAATTTAGTGTTTTTTTTGTAATTTAGGTAATTGTATTTAATTTAGGTAATTTATTTAATTGTAGTGTAAAGTTAGGTGTTAGTGTAACTCAGGTTAGGTTTTATTTTACAGGTAAATTTGTATTTATTTTAGCTAGGTAGGTAGTAAATAGTTAATAAGTATATACTAACTTTTCTACCTAGTTAAAATAAATACAAACTTGCCTGTAAAATAAAAATAAACCCTTACCTAGATACATTGTAACTATTAGTTATATTGTAGCTAGCTTAGGGTTTATTTTACAGGTAAGTATTTAGTTTTAAATAGAAATTATTTAGGTAATGATAGTAATTTTTATTTTGATTTATTTTTAATTGTATTTAAGTTAGGGGTTGTTAGGGTTAGGGTTAGACTTAGGTTTAGGGGTTTATAACTTTACTATAGTGGCGGCGATGTTGGGGGTGGAAGATTAGGGGTTAATAAATGTAGGTAGGGGGCGGCAATGTTAGGGGCAGCAGATTAAGGGTTAATAATATTTAACTAGTGTTTGCGATGTGGGAGTGCGGCGGTTTAGGGGTTAATATGTTTATTATAGTGGCGGCGATGTCCGGAGCGGCAGATTAGGGGTTAATAAATTTATTTTAGTGTTTGCGATGCGGGAGGGCGTCGGTTTAGGGGTTAATAGGTAGTTTATGGGTGTTAGTGTACTTTTTAGCACTTTAGTTATGAGTTTTATGCTACAGCTTTGTAACATAAAGCTCATAACTACTGACTTTAGATTGCGTTATGAATCTTGCGGGATAGGCTGTACCGCTCACTTTTTGGCCTCCCAAAAAAAGCTTGTAATATTGCGCTATGGAAGTCCCATTGAAAAAAGACTTTACGCAAATTGCGTAAGTTAATTTGCGGTACGGCCAAAAAAGTTTGCGGTACCCCTAAATCTGCAAGACTCGTAATACCAGCGGTAGTGAAAAAGCAGCGTTATGAGCCTTAACGCTGCTTTTTCACTCATACCGCAAAACTTGTAATCTAGCCGTTATTTTCTGACTTGTTATAGTTTTGTTAACGTTTAGTATACTCAATCTTTTTGGGACTACTATAAACTCTTGACGGTGGGTTCAACCCACAACATAGTAACTGTATTAACTACCACTTCAGATTCTACTTTAAGGATTCTATATCCCCAGTCCTTTCCCCTTCCCCACTCCTAATCCACTCCCTCAATCCCTAACCATGGTTCACATTTAATTATTTTTAGCACAGTTGCTGCAAGTCAATTACTTAACATATTTTCTCAGGTTTCAGTGAAATGTTTATTCTGTTTAAACTGTTATTTGTTATTGTGTGTTTCACTCATAACCAACGTATCTACACAGTATGGCTATTCACACACCTACTTTAAAAACCACACTAGAAATACAAGTGATGGAATAATAACAGCTAATTTGAAAATAATAAGGAGGGCAGATACATTTATAGTCAGAGGTCTGATTCATAACACCCCAGTAATAATAGCAAATGTCTATGCACCAAACAAAAACCAAACCCCTTTTATATCGAGGTTAAGTCAACATCTGACAAAGTGGAAAAAATACCATATGATAGTAGGAGGTGACTTTAATTTGACTCTAGACGACAACATTGATAGGTCTAAAGGGAGAGGACTGACAGGACAGCACCATAATATATCTCAAAAAATACTTAAAGATTTCTTACTAGACCATAATCTAATAGAGGCTGGAGAACCCTACATCAGAATGAGAGAGATTATACCTTTTACTCCTTCAGTGCACAATTCATTCTCGCGAAATGACTATGTACTACTAAGCCAAGTCATAGTACCTCTCCTATGTAAGGCCCAGATTTTAAATTGTACTTGGTCTGATCATGCATTGGTGGTAGTATCCATCAAAGGAATATCCTGGGTACTTAAAGGGAAAAACAAGGAATTAGACAAACTCTTGACTGAAGACGCTGTCAGATCTATTAAATTACTTGACACACACTACTTTATACACACTAATAAGCCAAACAGGATGTTAGCAAACAAACTAAAAGAGATTTCCAGTGCATGAACTCTCCCTCGATTACAACAACTCACAGGTAAACCGACAAATTACCCTCTAGAAATAGACAATATCTTTGCTAACCTCTACTAGAATCTATACAATCTACCTAATCAACGATTAGAGATAAATAAATTGATAGAGCTACAGAAATTTTTGACGCGTAGTTCCCTACCCAAACTGCCCACAACAGAAATAGATAAATTGAATGAACCCATATCAATACAAGAAGTCCTACTAGCCATAAGAGATCTTAAAGTCAATAAAGCTCCTGGTCCTGATGGATATTTAAGTTCCATTTATAACATGTTTGCTGAGGCCTTGGCCCCACAACTTGTGCTGATTTTTAACACTATAATGCAAGGTGGTGACATTCCCCACGACATGCTGCTGGTAAGAATATCAGTCATCCCCAAGCCAGGGAAAAATAAACAATTATGCCAAAACTACAGGCCCATTTCTCTCATAAACCAGGACATCAAATTGTTTACTAAGATTCTGGACAATAGACTCAATTCACAATTACTAAATCGTATCCATTCGGACCAGATGGGATTTGTTAAGACCCCTAAAGCCCCATATAAAATCTGCAAAAGATTAGCCCTCATAAATTGTGCCTTGGTAAATGGAATGCCTTCTCTCTTCCTATCACTGGATGCAGAGAAGGCATTCGATAGGGTTAATTGGGAATACCTACATGCAGTACTAAGCGAGGTGGGGAGTACATGAGCATTCCATAAAGCCATATACTCTTTATATTCAAACTCATCTGCACATGTTAAATTAGCAGGGTACCAATCAAGAAGCATCACAATAAGGAATGGAACAAGGCAGGGATGTCCTTTGTCCCCTCTTTTGTTTGCCTTCTGTATAGAACCCCTGGTAATTAAAATGACAATCCTTCCAAAGATTTTATATTAATTCAGATCACTGTCAATATCTGTGCCCATAACAGACCTAGACAAGCTTCAAAGAAACATTATCGACTTTGTGTGGAAATACAATGTGTAGAAATACAAGAATCAGTAAACATATACTAATGAAACATAAACAAGGAGGAGGATTAGGCCTCCCAAATTTAGTTTCCTATTATTATGCAGCCAGGATGGCACAGTCAGCTTTATGGTACAACACATCCAGTGACATTCAGTGGGTACAGCTAGAAACAGATATTACAAAAGTAAGCTCTTCCAACTTCTCTGGACACCCAAATCAAAATATACCTCTGCTTGGAAAGAGTTACATGGCCATTGTACATAGCCTGTTCATACATTGTACATACCCTGTTCATATGAGAAAAGGCACTATCTAAAAGGCACTATCTAAATTTTCACTTACTAATTACACATCGAAACTTACTGCACTAGTAACTTAAACTTCAACAATAGACAAAACGATACAAGATAAATGGGCAAACAAAGGCCTCTATAGAATTGCAGACACCCTCATTAATGGGAAATTCATGACGAATCAGCAATACAGCGAAATAGACCCTATGGACACACACACCTGGTTTCTCTATTTCCAGCTGAGATCTAGGGTAAGTGAAATATTAGGTCCCTCACTAACTTTAACAACAATCATGACTCCTTTAGAAGCCATATGCCATACAAAACCTAGAGTTAAAGTCTCAATAGGTAAATTATATCCCTCCTTCAATATAATTGATATAGATAGAAAGACCTCACATATGAGAAAGTGGGAAGCAGAACTAGGGCAAGAACGGCCTTTAAACACTTGGATCAAGACCTTAAAACAATGTACAATATTCACCTGTAATGCTGGCCTCCAAGAAAACTACCTAAAAACGGCATATAGATGGTATTTACATCCTACTCGTACGCACAACTGGGGGCACATCCAACACTCTGTGTTATGGGAACTGTGGAGATGAGGGAACCTATTTGCATCCTTGTTGGTATTGCAGTAAAATGATTACTTTTTAGCAATAGACATCCAGACTACTTAGCACAATACTAGAGAGAGATGTTATTATAGGCCCAGAACATGCACTGTTACATTTTCCACTACAAGGTTTTCCTCCAAGACATATTATTTATTATTATTATTCTTTATTTATAAAGCACCAACAGATTCCGCAGCACTGCCCATGGGTACAAGAATAAAAGTACAATGGAGAAACAATACAATAAAATAATTTTTTTTTACAGTTTTACAGAGAAATACATGGGAAATTGAGGGCCCTATTCCTGTGGGAACTTACAATCTAGATGGGTAGGAGGATGGGAAACAGGATGTGGGGACTGCAAAGGTGAGAATGATATTAGTGAGGAGATAGATGAGGGCAAATGTTAGGTAAGTAAAGTTCATTTGTTAATGAGTCGGGTGATAAGCTTCCCTGAACAAAAAGGTCTTTAGGGAACGTTTAAAGGAGGAGAGGTTAGGGGAAAGTCTGACAGCTCGAGGAAGTGCGTTCCAGAGGGTTGGTGCCGCATGAGAGAAGTCCTGTAGTCTAGCATGAGAGGAGGTGATGGTAGAGGACGCAAGGAGCAGGTCATTGTGGGATCTTAGGGGGCGGGCTGGAGTATAATTGTTGATGAGTGAGGATAGGTAGGGTGGGGCCACATTGGTGAGGGCTTTGTAGGTCAGGGTGAGAATTTTGAATTTAACTCTGCTGTAAATGGGGAGCCAGTGAAGACACTCACAGAGAGGTGCAGTAGAAACAGAGCGTTGAGAGAGGTGGATTAGCCTTGCAGATGCATTTAGGATGGTTTGAAGGGGAGAGAGGCGGGAGAGGGGGAGGCCAGTTAGTAGGTTATTACAGTCAAGTCGGGAAATTACCAGGGAGTGGATTAGCTGTTTAGTGGTTTCGGCACTCAGAAACGGACAAATTTTGGATATATTGTGTATGTGGTTGCGGCAGCATGAAGAGAGCAATTGGATGAGGGGAATGCAGGACAGATTTGAGTCAAGTGTGACTCCAAGGCAGCGGACTTGGGGTGATGGGGAGATAGTGGTGCCGCCAACAGTTATGGAACAATTAGAATCTGGAGTAGAGTTAGAGGGGGTGATTAGAAGTAGTTCGGTCTTGGACATTTTTATTTTTAGGTGGTTAGTGGCCATCCAGGAGGAAATGCCAGATAAGCAGTCGCTGATGTGAGAATTTAAAGAAGGAGAGAGTGCAGGGGTGGAAAGCTAGATCTGGGTATCATCAGCATAGAGGTGAAAGTTGAAGCCATAGCTGTTGATAAGTTTACCCAGTGCAGAAATGTAAATAGAGAAGAGTAGAGGACCCAGGACAGAGCCTTTAGGTACTCCCAACAGACATTGGCAATAGAGAGGAGGAGTCACCAGCAAAAGAGTTGCTGTGCATATTAATAGCATTAATATGCACAGCAACCAGGTCCACTATTGCAAAATCTTGGAAAACAGAACCTCCTAGTTTCAAGATGGTAGAACAAAAGATAAATTATATATATCAAATGAGCAGTTCAGCAGCTGACATAGTATCAACAATAGATACTGTCGATTAGGTACATTGAATCCAAACATAGGGCCGCTAATATGAGCTGAATGCAAAAAATTTGGTATGAGTTTGGGATGTATTTATATGTCATATGTCAAAGGTTTATAACTTTATAGTTACTTGTAAAAGAATGATACCATTGTTAGCCTGTGTAACAAAATATGAGTGAACAAATGCACTTTATTACTTTTGTGCTGTATTCGCATTACTGTCATGATACTTGTTATGATGTATATTTCTTTTTTATTTTTCTGTTATGTTTTATTATAAAAATTTAATAAAGTACTATCATCAAAAAAATAAAAAAATAAATGAAAAATATTTAATTTAAAGGACCAGTAAATACAGTAGACCTTTAATAATCAACTGCATGATAAAAAGACAATGCATAGCACTTATTCTGTACTTGTAATGGGTAGTATATTTTTCTCTGACACATTTCAAAATAATTATTATCCAGCTAGTCCTGTACTTGGGCAAGCAATAAATAAACACTAGTATTTTTTGATGACTTTAAAGGGACACTAAACCCAAATTTCTTCTTTTGTGATTCAAATAGAACATGCAATTTTAAGCAACTTTCTAATTTACTTCTATGATCAAATTTTCTTCATTCTCTTGGTATCTTTATTTGAAAAGCAAGAATGTAAGTTTAGATGCTGGCCCATTTTTGGTGAACAACCTGGGTTGTTCTTGCTGATTGGTAGATAAATTCACTCACCAATAAACAAGTGCTGTCCAACGTCTAAACCCAAAAATTGGCTGGCTCCTTAGCTTAGATGCCTTCTTTTTCAAATAAAGATAGCAGGAGAACGAAGAAGAAAAATTGATAATAAGAAATTTGCTTAAAATTGAATGCTTTATCTGAATCACAAAAGAAAAAATGTGAGTTCAGTGTCCCTTTAATATTTCAATGGAAAATAGGACTCAAAAAGCTTATTTTTCCTCTTTTACAACTAGTTGAGGTGGTAAATTGTGGAAACCGGTGATAAAATCATAATCATTTATCTACATTAACGTGTATGGAGATTTTTTAAGTTACCACCAGTTTGCATACTTGACCTCCTCATTGGAAACCAGCACTTTATCAGCAGCTTCCTACAGTGATTTAACTGTTTGTGCTTTGAATGGAAGCCTGGTGTAAATTTGCGCATTTCAGCTTCATATTATTTTCTATGGGGCACGTAATTAATAAAAGTTAATAAAAATTATTATACATACTGTAAATACACACACACAGACATATATATATATATATATATATATATATATATATATATATATATATATATATATATATATATATATATATATATATTCTATGGATTATTTAGAATATTTTACAGTGTGTATAATAATGGTAATAATTTTATTTTATATATTTTTTTTTAAGAATGCGCATTGAAGATATCAATTCTTCATGTGCGCATTACGCATATTTTACATTCCTATGTTCTTCACATAGGAAATAATGTACTTTTTTTTTTTTTTTTTTTTTTAAATTAGTTTTTATTGAGGTTTACAAGTAAAAATAACATCTAGTTTGCACATTACAAAATATATCAAACATATTAGTGTATCAAATGACAGATCAAAATATCATATCCATACAGGTCAGTCCATATGTTACAGTCTGGCCACTCTTGGGCCTTCAAAACTACTCCATCTTTCGACCATTAGTCTATGTCTAAAGCTATTCACTAAGGGCATTGCAAAATTAGAATGTTGGTATTGCAGAATACTATGCCATTTATGACTTCAATAACAGAAACACAGGTATTAAAGGTGCAAACTGCCAAATGAACCTCATTTTCTTTTTTTATCAGAGAACCTCCCAAAACAATTAAGAAAAAATCAAGTTCACCCCGGTTAGAAGTTAGTAGCCCTTTTTGGGCCACGGATGGGAAATATAGATGAGGGGTGAAGATTGGGAGAGATGCTAACAGGGCCCCTCTTAGACCCAATGCTATGATAACATATTCTTTACCTTTAGATAGCCCCCTAAAATAGGCAGATAAATATGTTATGTAATCCCCAATTAAGAATTTGTAGCCACTTTAGGACTACGAGTTTGAAGTATAAACAGGGGATAAAGCTTTGGGGGGGAGTATTAACAGGGCCACTCCTGGATTCAGTCTAAAATTACTATATGGATGGTATACAGGCCACTTCTAGGCCCCTATATATTATTCAACGCATCAGAAATCTTAAATATTATACAATTAAATACAGGCCATTATAAAAGTAATAGCAATAAGTAACATATTTTTCATAGTAGTGAAGAACAATTAGGTACAAGCGATTGTAAAAACTTTGGCAGTGAGTAACCCACATTTAAGGTTAGTGAAATAGTAAGTACATTCAAACCATTATACAGACTTCAGTAATAGGAAACACACTTCTTATGCCTAAAGGACAAAGCAAACACAGATCTTTATATAGCATATAGTGGCAGGTATCCCCCCTCTCATACTTGATGACAGCTATAAAATACAAGAATATAGGAACAATGCTCAAATATTGACTGTGGCATTGCAAACCAGACTCATGAAAACACGTCATAAATAACTTTTAGAAAGACACAAAATCCCTCCAGAGGAGAACCACACATAAATGTGAACCTGATGTCAAGATTATATACATATTGAGACCCCCCAAGCAATGCACCTGACACACCTTCCAGGATATGGTATGACACCGAGTAGGTAGTGTGCATTATTCACACCAGTGTCTCTCTCATATCCCACTGATGTAGCAGAGGAGCCATAGCCGGAGAGCATTCTTCACACACCCAATGTGCAACCATGTGGCTTATATATTATCAGTATGCTCCCCAGCGCACATAGTCCCTCAAATCCCTTAAAGTCTATACATATTACAAAAACACTTTCCAGACTTTGTGGTATCCTGACCCGGTTTAGGGAGATTAGTCGTTAAGGAGCACAGGCTGCTAGCATGGGTAGCGATCCCAAAATATAGCCCCTAACTTAACCCACCCCCACTCTCAAGGCTACTAGGACCGATGGGTACAAAATAAATTGAGAGGTCAGCCACAGAGTCCAAGCCGCAACAGGGCCGTGCATATAGGAGTCTGCCGCTCTCCCCGGCACTGCCGCAGCCCAGAAATCTGTAGAGATGTCGGCTTCAGTATTACCAGTCTCTTTAGGGAAATCTCCTCTGGTGTCAATATTGTGTGTCTCGAAGGTCCTAAAACCGCCATCCCATAGCAGAATTAGTTCTCTATCAGCTCGTATGTCATCTTCCTGCGTGAAGCAGACTTGCAGCCACTCCCGCTGAAAAGGGACCGCC
This sequence comes from Bombina bombina, assembly GCF_027579735.1. NCBI lineage: Eukaryota > Metazoa > Chordata > Amphibia > Anura > Bombinatoridae > Bombina > Bombina bombina. The sequence goes on from NC_069503.1 coordinate 941,387,247, forward strand.
TGAGCTGCTCTGAAGCCAGGATCAAGTTTGGTAGGTTTGAGGTCAACCTCAGATAGTCCCACAGTGGGTTGTAATTTATGCATGTTGCGGGAAGACTCAGCTCCAAAGCCGGACAGTTCACATGGCAGCTCAGGGCACATATCATATTGTGTCTCCGTCAGTAGCTCTCCTGTCTCAGGCACCCAGCTCTGTGTATGATCTACCACAGGGGGAACACAACACTGATTTACTTGCGCGGCCTCATGCTGCAGGCCACACTCAAATTCCCTGTCTATATAAGGCTCCTTGTCTTCCGTAACTTGAGCCTCTGCAATTGCTATGAGTCGATCAAGTCGAAGCTGTATTTGTCTGTCATAATTGGCAAATAAGGCTTGTACCTGTAGATATAAGGACTCTTCCATGATCAAAGAAATGTATGTTAGGCAGAGGGTGTCAGCTTTCTCTGCTTACCCGGTTTCCCGGGGGGGAGCTGAGCTCTCTCTTCTTAGAAGCCGCCAGAGACACTCAGCGGTCCAGTCTGGGAAGTTCTGCTATATTAAGAACAAGTATATTTATATATTTCCATTCAGCAAGATGTTCCCTGTTGCATGAGATATAAATTCCCGCTGGATGGCTATAAAATCTCCAGATTACAGGCGAAATGTAACCCTGAGTACCAGAGCTCCCAGTTTAGCGGCCATCTTAGACCATAGCCAATAATGTACTTTTTATCATTAAATATATATTTCTATATATATCTGATACTGCTCATGTAAAATACATAGCTATACCTAAATATCGATAGGAATAGATATATAAGTATATGCATGTAGATATATACAGAAATATGTGTTTACAATAAAATGGAAATTGTTCAGTATGTGAAAAACAATGGAATGTAAAATATGAATAATTTATGTTGGATTTAGCGCACTTGAATAAACGTGACCTGATTAGCGTGCGAGTATCGGTGTTAGATTTTTTTTTGCAGTTTTAATGCTCTATTGAAGTCAATGTGAAAATAAATTAACACAGTCACAATATTTTAAGTCCAACTCTTTGCGTGCATCGGGTTTTCCCTCGTGTGTAAACTTTGTACTTTCAACTCGTAAAACGAGCGCAACCCAATGCACGCAAAAAGCGCACTTCAGCAATGTTAACGTGGGAGTGCTAAACAGCGCTCCACTAGTAATCTACCAATAATATAACCCAATGATGCAAAATGTGCCATTGTAAACTGTCGATAAGTGTAATGGCTACCAACAGCAGTTTTTACATTTTATTACCTCATGAAAACCCAATTGCGGTTCATTGGAAATGAGCCCTATGTGACTATATTATTTAGGAGGTGATTTGTGATGCATTGTGCATTTGAACAAGCAAATACAACTGATAAATTTCATGGTGTTCTGTTCTTGCTATTGTATAAAATTATTTTTCTCCTGTACTCCCTAGTGAAGCCAAAAAGCAAATTATATCAAATGCAAATGCTGCAAATGAAATAGCTGGTTTACACGATTTTCAGCCTTTTGAAAACTTTACAGAGTTTGATTTTTGGTCTCTCTAGGGAATGCTAGACAAAGCACAATTTTGGATGCACATGACCACCCATGTTTATCATGCACGTCACAAGTGCGGATTATGACCCCTTCTGATCCTGGGGACCCTTCTCACTGCAGACAGGGAAGGAGACTGCTGGAACAATTAGTGATGTCACCATCAGTGCATGTAGTAATACCTCAGGGGGCAGGAACTCTCTACTGATGCAGTGATTTCTGGGAAAGGAGCCTGGTTCTGAGGAGGGAGGGCTTTCAAAGCCCATATGTCAGCCCTCAGAATACTTACAGGGACCCCTCATTTGAAAAATGATAATATGTTCCTTTAAATCACATGCCCCTATAAAATGTAGAGGGAGAAGTGATAAAAGGCTTGTCTAATAGATATGGGGGGGGGGGGCAATATATCCTCCTCAGGGGATAAACACATAGTTCTGTTCAAGCATAAGTGCAGCAAAGCTATTAATCAATAATATTGTATTATTGTCTCTTTATGTCCCTTTAAGATGGCTTTCTGTGCAAAACAATAATCTGTTTTAGAGATATATTTGTATATTTTAAATATAAGGGAAAGTTATAACATACTCTGTTCTTGAACTTATGCAGCTAAATAAACCATTTGTATTTTTAACTCATTCAATTAAAGGGATACTAATCCCATTTTTTTTTCTTTCCTAATTCAGATAGAGCATACAATTGTAAGCAACTTTTTTATTTTACTCCTGTTATCAATTTTTCTTCATTCTCTTGCTATCTTTATTTGAAAAGAAAGGTATCAAAGCTAAGGAGCCAGCCAATTTTTGGTTCATTACCTTGGACAGCACTTGTTTATTGGTGGGTGCATTTAGCCACCAATCAGGAAGCACAACCCAGGTTGTTAACGAAAAATGGTCCGGCTTCTAAACTTACATTCTTACTTTTCAAATGAAAATAACAAGAGAATGAATTAGAAAGTTGCTTAAAATTGCATACCCTATCTGAATCATAAAAGAAAACATTTGGGCTCAGTGTCCCGTTAAGCTTCTTAAGAAACACACAAGTGAGTGGCTGATAGGTAATACTGGTTTAACTGTAATTAATGCTCCATAAACATGAATATAGCAACGCAAACGTGCTCGTGGTCTCTCCTCTCATTGTGGACAAAGGAAAAGCACAATATAAATGGAAAAACATATGTCATTTCAAGAAAGGAGCATTTGCCTTAAACATTATCACTTAAAGGCAGTGCCAGATTAAGGACTGGTACTGGTACTGAAGATTTTGAACGGCCTATTTTCAGAACTTAATTTAAAGGGACAGTAAACGTTATGGACAATATTACATAATTTTGCACTATGTGCTAGGTAAAGCTGTTGGCTGCTTTACCTAATACTGTAGTGCACTACATGTAGTTGAATAGTGCAATCGTGTGCACTGGGATTTGATAATGAGCCTAGAGAATAGCTTCACTAACTAGGTAAGTATACTTTTAGAAGTTAAATTTGTTATTTTAACATTTCTTTTCAGATGGAAGACTATCTTTATGTTACACCATTCTGATTTTGCACAGAATATGTGTTGAAAATTTAAGGTTTAGTCAAACCTAAAAATGCTATAAAGGTAGCAAATTCTCACCTAGATTACAACTTTGCTAAAAGTAATCTTTTTGCGCGCGTCAGGTGTGTGTATATACTGTATATATATATATATATATATATATATATATATATATATATATATATATGGATTATTTAGGATTTTTACAACATATATAATATTTTTTAATAATTATTATTTATATTTTTTAATATTTTATATTCAATATTTCAAAAACGCGCTTTAGGATTAGCAATTCTTTATGTTTGCTAGCCCGACACTGCATTAGACCTAAATTGCAAAACACGATTCACGTTATATTTTACATTCCTATGTTTTTTCACATATAAAAAAAAATATTTTTATTATTAAAGATATCTATATGAATAGATATATAGCACTGGTCTGTTCTAATTCAGACATCCACAAAATCTAGAATATTAGTGAGGTCTGAGAACAGGTTTTAAAACTAGTAATAGGTATACGTATATCGATATAAATAGAAATATATAGTTACAATAAAAATAACATTCCTGTAAGTGAAGAACATTTGAATGTGAAATATGTACAGTATGTGTATACAGTAAATCACATAATTACATAAATACATATCTACACAGATATATATGCATTCATACACATATTTAGACATATGTATGTGAGTATATATATACAAAATAGTCATTTGAAGTCAAACACCTTGTCATATACCATATACCTTTGAACCCTTCTAACTTTTTTTAATTTTTATGTGACTAATTTTTCTCAGTGTTTATATGAGTGTAACTGTAATTTTGAATGTATTTATAATGCGCTTAGTGCAATTTTTTTAACGCACTACCCTCTACGCTAGGTTTTCAGCATTTACTTTCAACTTGCAATACGAGCCGAAAAAAAAATATATTGCTCGTGCACAAAAGTTAGCTCACCACTTGTAATTTATCCCCTAATATTTACCCTGAGGTTAATTGTAGACATAAAAAAAACTATGGAATATTCCCTGACAATGGTAATCAAAAATCAAAAGTGAAATAAATAACTTTTATAGTAAAAATTAAAACAATTTTTAATTAATTGTAAATTTTCTTGTATTGAATTTTACTGTCACTGGTCATGAGATGCAGGACACAGCATAGAAGGTACAAAGCTATTTTATTGCAGAGCATAGAAGTATACAGCTTGTACAACACATCTAACTTAGTAACTGCGACATAGACTATAATGGCTATAAATCACGCCCCCATCCAGTGACATCACACTCCCACTCTCATAAGATCTTGCTCTTTTTCAAAGGACAAAGTATACATTTTTTTTAGAGTACAACAAATAATAAGGTATATAAGAAGCATACAAAAATAGTTTTGTTTAGTGTACAACAAATAACAATTTATAAGAGAATATATATGAACAACAGGAAATACAATCCTGACTTGGACATCGGGGTAGACTACCCTAGTCCACCGTGACCATGGGATTATTCTGTCCATTCCTCTGGTCACTGCTCCTAACTACAGTGCTAATCCCGGTAGCGGGCTGGAAGTTTTACAACTCTTCCACTTGACGTAATTTTACACGGACTGTCGTCTGATACAGAAGAAGGTGATTGAGAGTCTGCTGGGAGCAAATAAGTATCCCCACTGTGGTCTTGCTGAGGGGAATGTACCCCTCTTAAAATAGAAGATCCCACCGGCTGTGGCACTGAGGCATCCAGTCCCAAACTCTCAGGTACTGGCTGAAGATGTCTTCTATTTTGACGTGTGACTGCCCATCCTTCAGTAAGGACTACATAAGAACTTGGTTCTGGAGAGTGTCCTATTACCGTAGCTGACGTCTTCCATTTCTTCTCATCATCCAGCTTAACTCTGACATTTAGCTCTTGCAAGGGCCTCACAGAGTGTTTTCTGTCGTAGTAGAATCAGTAGCTCCTTTTTCAATCTTCATTCCACTTCTGACACCATGTCATAATATGCAGGACACAGCATAGAAGGTACAACGCTATTTTATTGCAGAGCATAGAAGTATACATCTTGTACAACACATCTAACTTAGTAACTGCGACATAGACTATAATGGCTATAAGCCACGCCCCCATCCAGTGACATCACACTCCCACTCTTATCACAGTCACAATCTCCACAGGTTGCCTTGCAACTGGCTTTAACACCTGGTTTGTAACATTTTACAAAATGTTTTCAAGAGTGGGTGGGGGTGAATATACATTACTGGACCCATGGGATTCTAATAAATGGTTGAAATATGCTTTAGAATGGCCAGACAAATAATGTATTAATAACTGTAAGCCATTATCAGCATTCACCCACATCAGCTCCTACAGCCGTCATTGCTGTGCTGTTCCTCCAACCTTCCTCATCAAAAGAATGCAGTGCACGGTAACAGCTCTAGTCAATAAGGATGATCTTCCTGGAGTAATTCTGAAGTAATTGATGACTCCAGACTAGTCATCAGAAGCCATCCTGGAGTATGCCCACAGGCTGAAATATTTAACTCTTGACTCTAGAGGCTTTCACTGGCTATTCATGCTTGTGAAGTTATCAGTAAGGTAATCTGCTAATCATTCTGAAATCATCACCCATTTTTTTACCTTAGCTGATGACTTTACAAGCCTGATGATGTCTGATGATGTGCAGATGACTTCTAAAGTAGTTTGATGATCATCAAATGACTCCAGGGTGGTCTCTAAAGAAATCTTGGGAGCTTAGCGTGCAATTTAAAAAAATAAAATAATAATACTAATGATAAAAAAGTAATCTACTCAGCCGGGCTGTGCTTGCTAAAAAAGTATTTGTGATTGGAGGTGCACTGTACAGTCCAGAAAGTTCATAGGTCGGGCTTATTTAGGGGTGTGGGCCTGGATCTGCCGCTCCTCAAGCCCCTACGTTAATCCGGACCGTCTTAAAGATTACTGAGAATTATCATTTTACATGGAATTGCTTCACAGTAAGATTTGAAATGCATGTTGAACCTACAGCATAGAATCATATGTTTGTTAATTACATAATGAAGAAACATTTGCTATTTTGAAATTAAATGATCTTGTCCAAGTTCAGTGATAGGTTACAAAGATATGCCAAAGAATATACTATCATCATATTATTTCTAAAGTCTGGCATTTGCACATTTGCATGAAATCATCTATAAATATAATGGAAGAGTATTAAATTGTGCAGACTTAACTGAATCAGCATTCCAAGGTTTTCATTGTTCCTGGAAAATAGAAATGTCCTCAGAACTTTATTTATATAAAAGCAAGTTAATTAGAAATGGATGTTAAATTGTGATTATTTTCATATATTATTGTATATTCTTTCTAATAGATATTTTTATTCTCATTTTACTGTGATTATATATTGCCTTCAACTCTGAGCACCAAATTTCACAGCAAATAAACATCATCTGCCATATCCCCAAATTATGATAAACGGACATTAAAGTCAAAAATTTAATTTTCATCATTCAGCTAAAGCATTTAATTTCGTACAATTTTTCAGTGTACTTCTTTGATCTAATTTGCTTTGTGCTGTTGGTATCCTTTGTAGAAAAGCATATCTAGGTAGGCTCAGGAGCAGCAATGCTTGACTGGGAGCTAGCTGTTTATTGGTGGCTTCACACAAATGCCACTTGTCATTGTTATTAGCTCACCTGATGTGTCAGCTAGCTCCCAGTAGTGCATTGCTGTTCCTTCAAAAAAGGATACCAAGAGAATAAAGCAAATAGAAGTAAATTAAAAAGTTGTTGAAAATTGTATTCTCTATCAACATCATGAAAAACAAAATTGGGAGTTTATGTCTCTTCAGTGACAATTATAAATGGTCTATTTTTAATCACTGTCACTTACGGCTAGATTTAGAGTTTTGTCGGTAACGACCCGAAAAGCTAACGCCGGCTTTTTTCTGGCCGCACCATAAAAATAACTCTGGTATTGAGAGTCCACATAAAGGCTGCGCTAGGCTCCAAAAAAGGAGCGTAGAGCATATTTAACGCAGCTTCAACTCTCGATACCAGAGTTGCTTACGGACGCGGCCAGCCTAAAAAACGTGCTCGTGCACGATTCCCCCATAGAAAACAATGGGGCTGTTTGAGCTGAAAAAAAACCTAACACCTGCAAAAAAGCCGCGTTCAGCTCCTAACGCAGCCCCATTGTTTGCTATGCGGAAACACTTCCTACGTCTGCACCTAACACCCTAACATGTACCCCGAGTCTAAACACCCCTAGCCTTACACTTATTAACCCCTAATCTGCCGCCCCCGCTATCGCTGACCCCTGCATATTATTATTAACCCCTAATCTGCCGCTCCGTAAACCGCCACTACTTACATTATCCCTATGTACCCCTAATCTGCTGCCCTAACATCGCCGACCCCTATATTATATTTATTAACCCCTAATCTGCCCCCCACAACGTCGCCTCCACCTGCCTACACTTATTAACCCCTAATCTGCCGAGCGGACCTGAGCGCTACTATAATAAAGTTATTAACCCCTAATCCGCCTCACTAACCCTATAATAAATAGTATTAACCCCTAATCTGCCCTCCCTAACATCGCCGACACCTAACTTCAATTATTAACCCCTAATCTGCCGACTGGAGCTCACCGCTATTCTAATAAATGTATTAACCCCTAAAGCTAAGTCTAACCCTAACGCTAACACCCCCATAAGTTAAATATAATTTACATCTAACGAAATTAATTATCTCTTATTAAATAAATTATTCCTATTTAAAGCTAAATACTTACCTGTAAAAAAAATCATAATATAGCTTCAACATAAATTATAATTACATTATAGCTATTTTAGGATTAATATTTATTTTACAGGTAACTTTGTATTTATTTTAACCAGGTACAATAGCTATTAAATAGTTAAGAACTATTTAATAGCTAAAATAGTTAAAATAATTACAAATTTACCTGTAAAATAAATCCTAAACTAAGTTACAATTAAACCTAACACTACACTATCAATACATTAATTAAATACAATACCTACAAATAACTACAATGAAATAAACTAACTAAAGTACAAAAAATAAAAAAGAACTAAGTTACAAAAAATAAAAAAATATTTACAAACATAAGAAAAATATTACAACAATTTTAAACTAATTACACCTACTCTAAGCCCCCTAATAAAATAACAAAGCCCCCCAAAATAAAAAAATGCCCTACCCTATTCTAAATTACTAAAGTTCAAAGCTCTTTTACCTTACCAGCCCTGAACAGGGCCCTTTGCGGGGCATGCCCCAAGAAGTTCAGCTCTTTTGCCTGTAAAAAAAACATACAATACCCCCCCCAACATTAAAACCCACCACCCACATACCCCTAATCTAACCCAAACCCCCTTAAATAAACCTAACACTAAGCCCCTGAAGATCATCCTACCTTGTCTTCACCTCACCGGGTATCACACCGATCCGTCCTGGCTCCGATATCTTCATCCAACCCAAGCGGGGGCTAGACATCCACTGAAGAAGTCCAGAAGAGGGTCCAAAGTCTTCATCCTATCTGGGAAGAAGAGTAGATCCGGACCGGCAACCATCATCTTCCAAGCGGCATCTTCTATCTTCATCCGATGAGGACCGGCTCCATTCTGAAGACCTCCACCGCGGACCCATCTTCATCCGGCGACGTCCAACTGAAGAATGACGGTTCCTTTAAGGGACGTCATCCAAGATGGCGTCCCTCGAATTCCGATTGGCTGATAGGATTCTATCAGCCAATCGGAATTAAGGTAGGAATATTCTGATTGGCTGATGGAATCAGCCAATCAGAATCAAGATCAATCCGATTGGCTGATCCAATCAGCCAATCAGATTGAGCTCACATTCTATTGGCTGATCGGAACAGCCAATAGAATGCAAGCTCAATCTGATTGGCTGATTGGATCAGCCAATCGGATTGAACTTGATTCTGATTGGCTGATTCCATCAGCCAATCAGAATATTCCTACCTTAATTCCGATTGGCTGATAGAATCCTATCAGCCAATCGGAATTCGAGGGACGCCATCTTGGATGACGTCCCTTAAAGGAACCGTCATTCTTCAGTTGGACGTCGCCGGATGAAGATGGGTCCGCGGTGGAGGTCTTCAGGATGGAGCCGGTCCTCATCGGATGAAGATAGAAGATGCCGCTTGGAAGATGATGGTTGCTGGTCCGGATCTACTCTTCTTCCCGGATAGGATGAAGACTTTGGACCCTCTTCTGGACTTCTTCAGTGGATGTCTAGCCCCCGCTTGGGTTGGATGAAGATATCAGAGCCAGGACGGATCGGTGTGATACCCGGTGAGGTGAAGACAAGGTAGGATGATCTTCAGGGGCTTAGTGTTAGGTTTATTTAAGGGGGGTTTGGGCTAGATTAGAGGTATGTGGGTGGTGGGTTGTAATGTTGGGGGGGGTATTGTATGTTTTTTTTTACCTCTCGTCTTCTGCCTCTTCCTGCTCTGGTGTCCCCGACGCCGGATCCTGAATATGAAGTACATTCGGTTTCGGACTCTCGTCGATGCAATGGACAACTGCAGTACCTTGTCCATTGGGCTGGATTTGATTCCTCTGAAGATTCTTGGGAGCCTGCAGCCAACCTCTCGGCTCCCCATCTGGTGTCTCTCTTTCATAGGCGCCATCCCGATCGTCCCGCACCCTGATCCCTTCTTGATGGATCTTTGGGGGGGGGATGTGTCAGGATCCTCCTATTCCACCTTAAATGTGTCAAGCAAATACTATATTCCACCTTTACATCTTGTTAACTTCCTACCTGAACCCAATATAAACCTGCTTCCTCCCATGGTCCTTTGCTGGTTTATTGAAGTGTAATAGCTACAGTTCCAGTCCTTACCTTTTCTACAGCATAACAGGATTTAAACTGTGTATTTATTTCCTTTTCTATCAGCATACCTCTACTTCAGCCGGAGCTGACATTACATATCTGCAGCAGGACTTCACTCCACACCTCCCCCATCCAGGGTCTGCTTGTGAGTATTCCTAACAACCAGGCGTGACACGCCACTCAGCAAACAGGAAACGCAGGGACCACAGCGTTCACACTGCTCACCCAGCTCATTGGGACCGGATCTCTGTGCTGCACACATCGCACTCACAGCAGCTGCTGTTTGCTTAAAGGGGAAATCTCATTCAGCGACTTCTGGACAGGTGCTGTATAAACTTTCATAAACAGACTGTGCAACTCTCTTCTGAAGTACTCTTAAACATACTACAAGTGTAAGATTTGTATAGTGAAGTTGCTTGCATTTAACCGTGAACTCTCTTTACTAACTGCATCCTGAAGTACAATTAACCTCTGCACTACTGTTTGTAGACTGAAGCTGCTTGCATTTAACCCTGATCTCTCTCTACTAACTGCATCCTGATATATAATTAACCTCTGCACTACTGTTTATCTCTGTATATCCATTGCTACGAATACCCACCAAAGTCAACTCCCACTAATAGACACTCCAGTTACTGGGAGCTAGCTGTCCGGCAAAATTAACAACAAGTGTTATACAGTTCACTAAAAGCATATAGTGTACTGTCATCCTCAACTCTTGTAACACATCCTCAATTTTACATAATATCTTGGTAGTTACAATTACAAGTGAGTTGATTGTTACAGTATGTCACTGGTCAGAACCTGCAGATATACAGAAAGGAATGACACTGGTCAGAACATGCAGATATAAAGAAGGCATGTCACTGGTCAGAACCTACAGATATACAAAATGCGTGTCAGTGGTCAGAACTTGCAGATATACAGAAGGTATGTCAGTGGTCAGGACCTGCAGATATACAGAAGGTATGTCATTAGTTCTGGCAGATGAGGTGTCTTAGAGCTGATGCTGTTAAGAACTGTGGAGAAGTGACTGCAGCCTCCAACAACAATCACATCTAGTATTGTATCATCTACCTGATGTGGCTGTTGAAAGTAAAACCATGATGACTGAAGGTAAAAAAGAGGTACTATATATATAAAGCAAGTATACAAACTGTGAAAATCACTTCCCTTAAAAGAGATCGCTGCCTGCCCCGGCTCTCCTTAGCCTTGTATAAGAATAGTAGATGCAGACATGGCTGTGTCTCTTCGACAATCTAGCTGGATATTTATCTCTCCTGCTTCTCCAGTCACATCAAAATGCTTCAACCTCAAAAAATAATAATCCAAAATTGTGTAGTAACATCACACAATGGATCACGCCAAAGCCTACCTGTCTTCACATAATCTGTTCTTTTAGACAGTAATATCCCATCATAGCAAAAATGACTTTCAATCTCCACCAGCATCAGATCTATACATTTAAGTTATATTTCCATTTATACATTGAACCAGTTATAAAATTATTATTAGACACTATGATTATGTGTTTGAATAAACCAACCTGCATCAAATTCTACTAATTCTCAATCATCAGGTATTGGCATCAAATTCCCAATCAAATACGATTTAATATATAAATACATTCAACAAGTAGTTAAACAATTGTCCAAAAACTTAGGTCATGTGACGGCATTGACCAATCGGCTTCAAACTTCAACTGGCTTCAAAGAGTAGTCTTAATCGTGAAGTTCTCAAACAGGTACGCAACAATCATCGATCACATGTCTCTTTCCATATGATAGTTCTAAGCCAATCCGGATTTGTCTGTATGATGAAAGTAGAGAAATGAACCATTACAATGAATCGTCTTTACATCCAATTTTCAGAAAATTGTCTCATCAAAGTGAATAGTCCCATTAACCATCCAAAAATTAAAATTATAAACTGAAAATACATAAAACAAAACATTAGCGACATATATATCTTATATTTAATCAAATGTTGTTCCATTGTGAAGTGAAATCTATTTTTTAATTTGTTTCTTTTTTCATTATCATATATATAAAGTTCTATGTTATGTTAATTAATTTGTCGTTTAAAAGTGAAAAAATAAAATAAGCTATATGAAAGTTGCTTCTTTAATGTCTTTGTTTAATCCCCATTCTCCAAACGTTTTAAGATTAAAGATCCACCCCATTTCTCTCTTTAATAGAAAAGATTCTAATATTTTTATATAGTTACAAGCTTTGCACATGAGTAATAACCAATAAGATTATTTAAAGCGGGTTGGAGTTTAGGTTTTATACATCGTATTAGAGAGGGTGTTATAATATTCTTAAAAGAGTAAGCCTTACGATAAACTATTTTTGGTTTTGGGGTGATGGCTTTCTTTAAAATTTTGTCTTTATTAAAGGTGGTGGCAAAAACCGGAAAGTTTTAACCTTTTGGTCATCTTGGATAGATTTATTTTCCAACAATAGAAATAGAAAATAATTGTTGGAAAATAAATCTATATAGTACCGATATATATTGTACCAAAATACTGTCAGAAATATGCATTTATAAATAAATAGAACATATTTATGGTATGCTATGGTAAGAACTTTGTAATGTGAAATATTCATATTTAGATGTCGGCTCAGCACACTTGATAATATGTGATTGGGTTTGCGGGCGAGTAGGGTTTTTCTTTCATCTTTTCTTGCTCCATTTATATGTAAGCGCATGCTCGATATCCTAATTTCAGCTTTTTGCGCACATCGAGTTAGTGCTTGTGAAAAAACAGTTTACTTTCAACTTGTAATATGAGCTTACTTCTAGCGGAGTTAGCGTGCAAGTGGGAGCATTAAATACCACTCCACTTGTAATCTGGCCCATTATTTGTTACTTGTTAGAAAGTATTGCTCAGAAGGTTACAATGCCTGTTAACTATAAAAAGTGTTAATTTGAAATAGGTATATAATAATCTATGCATGTAATAAATCCTGCTAAAGTAGAAATGGACTACAGGAGTAATTTTTAACTATATAACACTTTTGCAGATGTATTCAAACCATGTCTATTTTCATACAGAAAGTCAGTATAATCTAGAAATTCAAATTGACATGAATTAGAAAGTATCATTCTAATAATAAATACTATTTTTCTAAAGAAGCTCACAAATCAGACTAAATAGTTTTTTGGATCATGAGAGCGAAACAAAAGATTAAATTATTTATAAAGAGAAGGACTGGAAGGCTACAAATCTTAATCTTATTAAAATATGTAAATTATGTATAATTTTAACTTTTTTAGATCTTATTTGTAAGTTTAACTTCTTCAGATGAAGTAATGGAAACATAAATGTATTATTAAAAAAAGTTATATATATATAATATCTCTATCTATCTATCTATCTATCTATCTATCTATCTATCTATCTATCTATCTATCTATCTATCATCTATCTATCTATCTATCTATCTATCTATCATCTATCTATCTATCTATCTATCTATCTATCTATCTATCTATCATCTATCTATCTATCTATCTATCTATCTATCTATCATTGTACCAGTTATAAGTGTGGACACTAAAAGCCTAGACAATACAACCCAGTCCAGTGTTAAAGAAGCACACCACTTGGCACAATGGGGAAGACTTGCTAGGTACACGTAATGGGTTTTGCTGTGCAGGTAGTGTACAATATCCAAAATTTTAATTCTCAAAATGGCAAATAAATAAAGGTAGCCCCACATTTACTGCATAGGAGCTTATTTATCAAGCATCTATACCTTTGCAAAGTGCCACACTTCTCTCCTCCAGCCACAGCATGTGACCTGTTCCGTTGCATCCTTTAATCTATCAGGCATCCATATCTTTTTGCTTTGCCACACTTCTCTACTTCAGCTGCAGTAGTTAACTTCAGCAAGTCTGCTCTGTTTTATTCCCCAGTCTTTAGCCGTTGACGTCTGTATCACTTGACCGCAGTGACTCATTTGATCACACCAGGAGCAAACACTTTCAAACTGGTGTATAAACCATAAAAGTTCTATCCAAAGATTGAAGGTAGCTCATTGGTATTGTATAAAATACAAAATTAATTAATCTTCATTAAAAACAGCAACATGGTAAAAGTAAACATCAGGCTGTTGGATATATATTGAACGAGATATACAAAATGTGTCATTTACTGGTATTGTCAATGACAATTTATCTAAAAAAGAAAGGAAGGCTTTGAGAGAACAGAGAGAGGCTCCTCATGTGGTGTTTAAGCCCGCGGACAAGGGCGGCAATGTTGTGTTATGGGATGAATCCATGTACATTAAAAAAGTACATAGGCATTTGAATGATAAAGAACAGTATCAAAGACTAACATTTAACCCACTTTCTAATTTAAAATTAAATTTGTTCAGAATTCTTAATGATGCCAGGGATGATGGGGTAATAACCATTACAGAATTTAAATATTTATATGTTGAACATCTGGTTATGCCTATCTTTTATTGCATTCCTGAAATTCATAAGAACCTCACAAATCCTCCAGGGCGCCCCATCATCTCTGGCACTGATAGTTTGTCTGAACATATTGGGAACTATGTAGATCACGCACTTAGACCATTCCTAACCGCCTTGCCTTCTTTTGTCTTAGACAGTACTGAAGTACTAAGAAAAATCAATGATCTAACTGTTGAAAGAGGCTCTATTCTAGTAACTCTAGATGTTGAGAGCTTATACTCTTTTATTCCACATGAGACAGGAATAAAAGCATGTGCAGAGTTTCTCTCAAGTAGAGGGTCTAAATTCCATAAACATACTGAACTTGTTGTTACTTTACTCAGATTTATTTTAAACAACAATGTTTTTATGTTTGATAATAAAATCTACAAACAGCTAAGAGGAACTGCTATGGGGGCAACATGTGCCCCCACCTATGCCTGTTTACACTTAGGCAAATGGGAGATGGATGTTGTCTACCAGAATATCTTATTTATGGAACATGTACATTTCTGGCTAAGATATGTGGATGACATCCTGCTAATCTGGGAAGTTGACCATAATACTTTACTTACATTTGTTAATGAGCTTAACAACAATAATTTGAACATACATCTAACCATGCAATGTAGTGAAACTGAGATTGATTTCTTAGATATAAAAATAAGGAATATGAATAATATGTTGGTTAGTGAAAATTTCAGGAAGAGTACTGCTACCAATAGCTTGTTACAAGCCTCAAGTCACCACCCATTACACTTGATTAAAAATATCCCTAAAGGCCAATTTATGCGCTTAAGACGCAACTGTTTCTCTAAAGAGAAATTTGATATACATGCAGAAAGCATGCAAAGTAGGTTTGTGGAACGTGGCTACTCTAAGAGGAGTGTTAGACTTGCAAAGGCCACAGCAAGAAATCAATAGAGATGACTTACTGTTCAGTAAAAGTAAAACTAAAGACAATGTCATTCGGTTAATTACAAGTTTTAATTGCCATTGGCATACCATTAGAATGATATTAACTAAACACTGGTCGGTTTTAACCAGTGATGAAAGGATTCAAGCTGAAGTAGGAAAAGTACCGAATTTGACAGCTAGAAGAGCTTTAAATTTAAAAGACAATTTGGTTAAAAGCCAGTTTGTCTCTACACCTTCAAAAGGTAAATGGTTGCAAAAACACATACCTAATGGGAATTTCCATGCGGTAAGTGTGTGACCTGTGAATTTATGAAGCGTACTAAAGTTTTTTTCTGGAAATAGTGCTATAGATTACCGTATTAACCATTTCTTCAACTGTAACACAGAAGGGGTAGTTTATCTACTGGAATGCTCTTGTCCCAGGTTTTACGTGGGAAAAACCAAGAGAATTTTTAAGGACCGCATTAAAGAACATTGCGACGATATAAAAGGTGAAATTCAGACAAGTAGTATAGCCAGACACTATCAAGAAAGGCATAATAGTAATCCTAGTTGTTTGAGATTTACGGGGATTGATAAAGGATTGTTGCCTGGTCGTGGAGGAGACAATGATAAATGTCTCCTCCAAAAAGAGTGTAAATGGATTTACACTTTAACCACTCTTGCACCAACTGGCCTTAATGAAAAATTAGATATGGCCTGCTTTATTTGAGAGGTCTGTATTTCGACCATGCACTCTCCTGTCCCTTTAAGAACCTATAGGATATGTTATGCAGATTTTCCTAAATTAGTTTCTTTCATATTAAAACCACATGTTGATGCTTTTTTCTCTCTCTACTCCCGCTAACATATATATATATATCAAAATAAACTCGCATGTATGTGACAGATTATGTAACTGTTCTGTATTGCTAACATTTATAAAATGTGTAGATTTTTTTTTTTGATTCAGCAGCATCTTTCGAATATTCAGTATTTGTGCCAATTTACTTAGTTTGTATTTAGATTGTAAATAATAATATAGCTATCACAATGTATTTATTATGGTGTTGCGCTTATATTTTATTTAAAAGCACCTCCTCCAATAGGTGACAGTATTGCTTCAATATAAGCTCCAATGAAAGGGCTGGATCCAGTAGCCCTAAGGAAGCCCCGTCTTGCACTTGACGTTAGGGGTGAAACAATCGTTGGCAGTGGATTCAGTTTTCACGTGACTTTTCTTGCATGTGTCTGGCTTGTTTGCTCACCTGGAGCACGAATTGGCTTTGGTCTGGGCCTACACTGGCTGCTACGACTGCACTTACATTGAAGTACTTCCTTACATCAGGAGTGTCCGTTTTCAGGAGCACGGTATTGGATTACAAATCCTTGGCTTTCAGATAAGTGATTTACAATTTCTGCTACTAACTGTACTGGCATATCCGCATAGTGGAGGGTCAAGAATATTGGACCTGCTTGCCAGACGATATAAACTGCCTTGGGATCCGAATTTACAGTGCTATATATGTTTGCAACCTGTTTGTGGACTACAGCACATTGTGCACAGTTTTTACGCTGTACTTCGATACAATTACCAATTTCTTGTTATATGTTTGTGTATCCAAGCTCTCATTAAACACTTTATTGCCACACTTAGATCCTCCATACTAACCTACCCAGATTTTGCCTCTGTAGTACAAAGGTTCTGCCAGCAGCCGGGGTGTAGTGCGAGCAATAATTAGTGTTTATTTGACACAAACCGATGATTGGTAGTGTACAGGCCAGCCATGCTTGATATGATATGATGTGTTGATACTCCTCATGATTTGGGTCACGTGAAATTATTATGATACATTGTGTATAGTCTAAAGTTTTAGACATCGATGTTGCTATGAAATGCTTTTTCAGCAAGTTATACTGTGATACATTGGATATGAATTTTTGGCTCTATCATAGAGAGCAATAAATACTGTTATTATTAATTATAAGAGTGCTTGATTCCCTATCTTTTCTTTAGGTATATATATTTTGAAGTACCATTTCTTTTCTTGTAGTATCGGTTCAGATATATATATAATAGCCAATGATTGGATGAATGCAATTAAACAATAATGCAAATAACTCAGGGAAGGCCAAATGATTTTGTCTGTAATTAGGCAGCTTAATTTGGAATGACAATGAATAGCAAACATAAACACTGTAAGTAACTAAGAGAGAATCTTTAGAATTAGAAGATCTAATTAAAGGTTACAGTAATGTTTTTGAATATACTTTAAGTGCAAACAATTATAAAGACGTTTGGCTGGTTGGCTACATAGAACAACATTTTGAACATATTACACTTATCTCTAAGATAGATCAAGGACTCTGGTTTGTTATGTTTATGTTATTTAGAAAAAGCTGTGACATATAGGGTTTACCACTACCTCATATAATTATTATTATAATTATTATTATAGTTTATTTATAAAGAGCCAACATATTCTGCAGCTCTTTCCATGGGTACAATTTGTTTAATTTGGATTAGCCTGACAGAGGCATTAAGGATGGATTGAAGGGGGGAGAGACGGAAGAGAGGAAGGCTAGTAAATGGTTATTGCAGTATTCAAGTCAAGTCAGGAAATTAAAAGGGAGTGGATTATTCACTTTGGGGTGTCAGCGCTCAGAAACAAGCTGCAGGATGAAGATAGTGATTGGATGTGGGGTATGAAGGACAGGTTGGAGTCAAGTGTAACTCATAGGCTGCGGATTTGGGGTGATGGGGAGATAGTGATCCTGTTTGTAGTGATAGAGAAGTCAGAAATCGGAATGGAGCTAGTGGGGGATTAGAAGAAGCTTAGTCTTGGGCATGTTAATCTTTAGGTGGGGAAAGGCCATCCAGGAACAAATGCCAGATTAGCAGATGCTAGCGTAAGAAAGGAAAGAGGGACAGAGAGGAGGGGTGGAAAGGTAGATCTGGGTGTCTTCACCATAGAGGTGATATTTGAAGCCATAGCTTTTGATAAGTTTACTCAAGGAAGAAGTGTAAATGGAGAAGAGTAGATGACCCAGGACAGAGCTTTGAGGTACTCCAGCAGACAGAGGCATTGAAGAGGAGGAGTCACCAGCAAATTAAACAGAAAAGGGCCTGTTGGAAAGATAAGAGTGGATCCAAGAGAGAGCCATGTCACAGAGACCAAGAGAGCTGAGGGTCTGTAGGAATGGTGATTGGTCAACTGTGTTCAAGACAGCTGAGAGATAAATTAAGATAAGTAAAGAGTAGTGGCAGAAAGAAAATTGTTAGTAACTTTGGTGAGGGCAGTTTCAGTGTTGGGGGCGGATGATGAGGGTTACTGGCTCAAATGCCATAATAAGGTAGATAAACATTTTTTTTTTAATAGCCATATATCAGATTTTATAATAAAATGCCGTAAACCAGCAAAAACTTAATAACTCATAACTCATACAGCTTGTGTTTGTGCACATTGCTTATATAGAAGATTCTTAGCTTGACCACCGTTAAAGGAACAATGTAATCAGGCAAGCAGCAGATAAGAGTCCATTGTATTTAAAGCTGGTGCAGGAATCCCTTTTTAAAAAAGTGCTGGGCTCTCTCACCTACCCACATTAAGAGGGTCATCTCTTGGTTACTTAGATTTATTGTAGCTATTACTGCAGTATTGATTTTTTTGGATATAGGTGGAGGGTTGCACATTAAAACCAGCTATTTCTAATGACAAAATAAAGTTAAAAGAAGCTTTTGGCAAACAATGTAATACAATCCAGCAGGTAAAAATTATCATTGGGAACACATTAAACACAATAAATGGGAGAACATTTTACAGTATGCTGTCTCTTTAACTAATTGAGTACTAAGTTATATCCAATAAATGTGTATGTTCTCATTCAGGGCCTGATGATCGAAACCTTTCCACTCTGGCGAGATGCATCTTATCAGTACCGTGAGGTTCCTCAAAGTCTTTTAAAAAGGTGATTTTTTTTCTTGAGAGTTGTTTATCTCTTTCTGCAGAGTTCTAGAAGAGAGACACCTACATTAAAAAATGCTCAAAAAAAGCCCCAAAAGATTTGCAAGATTTCTCTCCATGCCAGTGAGTTTTTAATTATTAGGCTCAAACGGGTAAAGCCAAGGAAATTCCTCATTTCAGGACTTGATTAATAGAAATGTGAGAACAATCTTAAACACTTTGCTTTGTCATGAGTTAAACTCTAGCATTACATACATTTATATAAAGCCTTCAAACACTTGCTGCTGTTTGATTAATTCACAACAGTTTTCACCTTCTGTTGTCACAACTGTATTTAGCTGTTTGTGTCATGTCTCTCTTAAAGGGATACTCAACTCAATGGGACAGCAAAATAAAAAAATGAAAGTATATTGCAAAGTTGTTTTATTATGCATAACAAAACATTTCATATTGCAATCACAAAGTGTTAACAGTCCCTTTTAAATACCTCATCCTTTTTATAAAAACATAAAGATATTTTTTTTTTGTCTATTATGTTTAAAAAACATGAGATGAGTAATACATAGTTATAACCACAAGGTGGCATAGCAAATAACAGTTTAAGTTGAAATGCACTTTGCAAAGAAATAGGTGATTTTTTTAAATTATTGTTTGTTATTGTAATTTTAATCTGTTCTAGATTGTTAGCATTTTTGATATGTATTTTTAACATGCAGCTGAAACAGAACATACAATACACATGTATAGGTGTATTATCTAATTTATTTTGAATATCATTATTGTTCTATATTTAAAAACTATCGGCTAGATTACGGGTTTTTGTCGGTAAGGCTTGCGGCTCTAACGCTCCTTTTTTTTCTAAAGCTACCTTAAGCCAACGCTGGTATTACAGTTTTTTTTAAACCTGACGTTAGCCGCAAAAAGATGAGCATACAGCAAAATTTAGCTCCACATCTCACCTCAATACCAGCGTTGCTTATGGTAGCGGTAAGATGGCAAAACGTGCTCATGCACGATTTCCCCATAGGAAACAATGGGGCTGAGTTGGCTGAAAAAAAACCTATCACCTGCAAAAAAGCAGCCCCATTGTTTCCTATGGGAAAATTAAAAATATGTCTGCACCTAACACCCTAACATGAACCCCGAGTCTAAAAACCCCTAATCTTACTTATTAACCCCTAATCTGCCGACCCCGACATCGTCGCCACCTGCATTATACTATTAACCCCTAATCTGCCTCTCCGGACACCGCTGCCACCTACATTATACTTATAAACCCCTAATCTGCTACCCCCAACATCGCCGACACCTGCATTATAGTTATTAACCCCTAATCTGCCCCCCCAACATCGCTGCAACTATATTAAATTAATTAACCCCTAATCTGCCGCCGCCAACGTCGCCGCCACTATAATAAAGTTATTAACCCCTAAACCTAAGTCTAACCCTAACACCCCCCTAATTTAAATATAATTTAAATAAATCTAAATAAAATAACTACAATGAAATAAATTATTCCTATTTAAAACTAAATACTTACCTATAAAATAAACCATAAGATAGCTACAATATAAATAATAGTTACATTGTAGCTAGCTTATGATTTATTTTTATTTTACAGGCAACTTTATATTTATTTTAACTAGGTACAGTTTTAGTTATTAAATAGTTATTAACTATTTAATAACTACCTAGCTAAAATAAGTACAAAATTACCTGTAAAATAAATCCTAACCTAAGTTACAATTACACCTAACACTACACTATCATAAAGCTAATTAGCTAAACTAGCTACAATTAAATACAATTAAATTCAATAAACTAAATTACGAAAAAAACACTAAATTACAGAACAAAAAAAATTACAAGAAGTTTAAATTAATTACACCTAATCTAAGCCCCCTAATAAAATAAAAAAGCCCCCCAAAATAATAAAATGCCCTACCCTATACTAAATTACAAATAGCCCTTAAAAGGGCCTTTTGAGGGGCATTGCCCCAAAGTAATCAGCTATTTTACCAAAAAGAAATACAATACCCCCCAAACATTACAACCCACCACCAACACACCCCTACTCTAAAACCCACCCAATCCCCCCGTAAAAAAAAAGCTAACACTACCCCATTGAAGATCACCTTACCGGGAGACGTCTTCAACCAGCCGGGTCGAAGTCATCCAAGAAGCCGGGCACAAGTGGTCCTCCATCCGGCAGAAGTCTTCATCCGATCGGGGCAGAAGAGGTCCTCCATCCGGCAAAAGTCTTCATCCAAGCGGCATCTTCTATCTTCATCCTTCCGACGTGGAGCGGCTCCATCTTGAAGACATCCAGGGCGGAGCATCCTTCCTGGCCAACGGACTAACAACGAATGAAGGTTCCTTTAAATGACGTCATCCAAGATGGCGTCCCTTGAATTCCGATTGGCTGATAGGATTCTATCAGCCAATCGGAATTATGGTAGGAAAAATCCGATTGGCTGATGCAAGGTAGGAAAAATCCGATTGGCTGATTGGAACAGCCAATAGAATGCGAGGTCAATCCGATTGGCTGATTGCATCAGCCAATCAGATTTTTCCTATCTCAATTCCGATTGGCTGATAGAATCCTATCAGCCAATCGGAATTCAAGGGACACCATCTTGGATGACGTCATTTAAAGGAACCTTCATTCGTTGTTAGTCCGTCGGCCAGGAAGGATGCTCCGCGCTAGATATCTTCAAGATGGAGCCGCTCCACGCCGGAAGGATGAAGATAGAAGATGCCGCTAAGACTTTTGCCGGATGGAGTACCTCTTCTGCCCCGATTGGATGAAGACTTCTGCCGGATGGAGGACCACTTGTGCCCAGCTTCTTGTATGACTTCGGCCCGGCTGGGTGAAGACAACTCCCGGTAAGGTGATCTTCAATTGGGTAGTGTTAGCTTTTTTTAAGGGGGGATTGAGTGGGTTTTAGAGTAGGGGTGTGTGGGTGGTGGGTTGTAATGTTGGGGGGGTATTGTATTTCTTTTTTTACAGGTAAAAGAGCTGATTACTTTGGGGCAATGCCCCGCAAAAGACCCTTTTAAGTGCTATTTGTAATTTAGTATAGGGTAGGGCATTTTATTATTTTGGGGGGCTTTTTTATTTTATTAGGGGGCTTAGATTAGATATAATTAGTTTAAACTTCTTGTAATTTTTTTTCTGTAATTTAGTGTTTTTTTGACAATGGAAAATGTAATTTTTATGGAAGAAGAAAAAAAAATACATGGGACAAATTGATTCTTGAAAAAGTATATTAAATGAACATGAACCCCCATTTTTTTCTTTCATTATTCAGACAGAACATGTGATTTTAAACAACTTTACAATTTGCTGCTATTATCTCAAATTCATTCTCTTGGTATCCTTAGTTGAAAAGCATATCTAGGTAGGCTCAGGAGCAGCAACACATTACTGGGAGCTAGCTTCTGATTAGTGGCTACACAAAAATGCTTCTTTTCGTTGTTTCACCAGATGTCTTCCTATAGCTCCCATTAGTGCATAGTTGCTCCTGCAAAAAAGGATACCAAGAGAATGAAGCAAATTGGATAAAAGAAGTAAATTGAAAAGTTGTTTAAAATCACATGCTTTATTTGAATCATGAAAAATAAGAAAAAGAAAAATGTTGTGTTTCATGTCCCTTTAAATAAAATTTAATCTCAAAGGTATTATTAATTAAAAAATTCCCCACATTTATTATTATTATTATTATTATCGGTTATTTGTAGAGCTCCAACAGATTCCGCAGCACTATAAACAAATGCGGAGTACAACAAAACAATTATAGGGATCAAATGGGTAGAGGGCCCTGCCAAGAATTGCACTGTTGTAGTCAGCTCTTAAAGGGACAGTCAACACCAGAATTTTTGTTGTTTAAAAAGATAGATAATCCCTTTATTACCCATTCCCCAGTTTTTTGCAAAACCAACACTGTTATATTAATACACTTTTTACTTCTGTGACTAACTTGTATCTAAGCATCTTCTGACCGCCCCTAATCACATGACTTTTAGTTATTTTGCATATAGTTGCATTTTAGCCAATTAGTGCAGTGTCTGCCACTAGCCACGGGCGTGATCACAATGCTATCTATATGGCCTACATGAGCTTGCCCTCCCCTGCTGTGAAAAGTAAATAAAATAGAGGCGGCCTTCAAGGGCTTAGAAATTATCATATGTGCCTCCCTAGGTTTGCTTTCAACTAGAATACCAAGAGAACAAAGCAAAATTGTTGATAAAAGTAAATTGGAAAGTTGTTTAAAATTACATGCCCTATTTGAAAAACGAAAGTTTTTTTTGGACTTGACTGTCCCTTTAAGAAGGTGATCTACAAACAGCTGGACTCTTAGGCTTACATGCTAAGGGGGTTCAGGGGATAGCAATGGAGGAGAGGAACTGGTATAAAGAAAGGTTAGCGTAGGTTGTAAGCATCCCTGAACAATAGAGTCTTTAGGGAGCACTTGAAGCTTTTAAAACTTGTCTTGTGGAGCAAGGCAGAGAGCTCCACAAGATGGGAGCCAGTCTGGAGAAGTCTTGTAAATGGGAGTGTGATGAGGTGACAAGAGAGGAGGAGAGTAGGAGGTCGTGAGCAGAGCGAAGGGGACGGGAGGGAGAGTATCTGGAGACAAGGTCTGAGATATAGGGGAGAGCAGTGCAGTTGAGGGCTTTGTATGTCAGAATTAGAATTTTGTGTTTGATCCTAGAGGCAAGAGGAAGAAAGTGAAGGGATTGGCAGAGAGGTGCAGCAGATGAAGAGTGAGTGTAAGGAAGATGTGTCTGGCAGAAGCATTCATTATGGATTGTAAAGGAGCTAGGCGGCAGGTGGGGAGACCAGAGAGGACAGAGTTGCAGTAATCGAGGCGGGAAAGAATGAGAGAGGGATCAAATGGGTAGAGGGCCCTGCCAAGAATTGCACTGTTGTAGTCAGCTCTTAAAGGGACAGTCAACACCAGAATTTTTGTTGTTTAAAAAGATAGATAATCCCTTTATTACCCATTCCCCAGTTTTTTGCAAAACCAACACTGTTATATTAATACACTTTTTACTTCTGTGACTAACTTGTATCTAAGCATCTTCTGACCGCCCCTAATCACATGACTTTTAGTTATTTTGCATATAGTTGCATTTTAGCCAATTAGTGCAGTGTCTGCCACTAGCCACGGGCGTGATCACAATGCTATCTATATGGCCTACATGAGCTTGCCCTCCCCTGCTGTGAAAAGTAAATAAAATAGAGGCGGCCTTCAAGGGCTTAGAAATTATCATATGTGCCTCCCTAGGTTTGCTTTCAACTAGAATACCAAGAGAACAAAGCAAAATTGTTGATAAAAGTAAATTGGAAAGTTGTTTAAAATTACATGCCCTATTTGAAAAACGAAAGTTTTTTTTGGACTTGACTGTCCCTTTAAGAAGGTGATCTACAAACAGCTGGACTCTTAGGCTTACATGCTAAGGGGGTTCAGGGGATAGCAATGGACGAGAGGAACTGGTATAAAGAAAGGTTAGCGTAGGTTGTAAGCATCCCTGAACAATAGAGTCTTTAGGGAGCACTTGAAGCTTTTAAAACTTGTCTTGTGGAGCAAGGCAGAGAGCTCCACAAGATGGGAGCCAGTCTGGAGAAGTCTTGTAAATGGGAGTGTGATGAGGTGACAAGAGAGGAGGAGAGTAGGAGGTCGTGAGCAGAGCGAAGGGGACGGGAGGGAGAGTATCTGGAGACAAGGTCTGAGATATAGGGGAGAGCAGTGCAGTTGAGGGCTTTGTATGTCAGAATTAGAATTTTGTGTTTGATCCTAGAGGCAAGAGGAAGAAAGTGAAGGGATTGGCAGAGAGGTGCAGCAGATGAAGAGTGAGTGTAAGGAAGATGTGTCTGGCAGAAGCATTCATTATGGATTGTAAAGGAGCTAGGCGGCAGGTGGGGAGACCAGAGAGGACAGAGTTGCAGTAATCGAGGCGGGAAAGAATGAGAGAGTGGATTAAAATCTTATTTGTGTCTTGTGTAAGGAAGTGTCTAATTTTAGAGATGTTTTTAAGGTGGAAGCGGCAGGTTTTAGGTTTTAGAATGTTAGGAGTGAAAGAAAGATCTGAGTCAAATGTGACCCCGAGACATCGGGCATGCGGGGTAGGGGTAATGGTGGAGTTGTCTACAGTTATAGAGAGATTGGGAGTGGAGAGTTTAGAAGAAGGGGGGAAAATAAGGAGCTCAGTTTTGGAGAGATTTAGCTTGAGGTAGTGAGAGGACATCCAGTTAGAGATGTGAGAAAGACAGTTAGTGACACGGGTTGTAAAGGAAGGAGATAGGTCTGCTGCAGAGAAGTAGATTTGGGTGTCGTCGGCATACAAATGATATTGTAAACCGTGGGATTTTATTAGGGAACCTAGTGATGACGTGTAGATTGAGAAGAGAAGGAGACCGAGGACAGAGCCTTGCAGTACTCCGACAGAAAGTGGTGACGGGGCAGAGGAGGCCCCAGAGAAGGCTACACTAAAGGTACGATTTGACAGGTAGGAAGAGAGCCACAAGAGGGCTGTGTCACAGATGCCGAAGGATTGGAGGGTTTGGAGCAAAAGAGGGTGGTCAACAGTGTCAAAGGCTGCGGACAGATCAAGGAGGATAAGCAGAGAGAAGTGGCCTTTTGATTTTGCTGTAAGTAGGTCATTGGTAACCTTAACAATTGCTGTCTCTGTGGAGTGATGGGGATGAAATCCAGATTGCAATGGGTCAAGGAGGGAGTTTATTGTAAGGAAATGGGATAGGCATGCATAAGCTAGTTTTTCGAGAAGCTTTGATGCAAGAGGGAGGAGGGAAATAGGACGGTAGTTGGATTGGCAGGTAGAATCAAGGGAAGGTTTTTTGATGATAGGTGTGACCAGTGCATGTTTCAGCAATGAGGAAAATATACCGGTGCTGAGGGAGAGGTTGAAAGTGTGTGTGAGTATAGGGGTAAGGGTGGCAGAGAGGGAGGGGAGTAGCTGTGAGGGGATAGGGTCAAGGGGACAGGTAGTGAGGTGAGAGCACAGTATAAGTGCCGAAACTTCTTCCTCAGTAACAGAGGAGAATGAGCTAAGTTTAAGGTTATGTGGGTTGTGGTTGATTGAGAACATTTGAGGGGGTGAGAGAATGGAATTATGTTGAGAGCTGATTTCATTTCTGATGGAGTCGATTTTGTTATTGAAGTGGATGGCAAAGTCTTGAGCTGATAGAGAAGTTGTATTAGGAGGTGGGCGAGGGCAGAGAAGAATATTGAAAGTGGAGAACAAAAGTTTTGGGTTTGAAGAAAGATTAGAGATAAGAGTAGAGAAGTAGTGTTGCTTATGGAAATTAAGGGCAGAATAGTAGGAGTTCACGCTAAATTTGTAATGTTGAAAATCAGCTGAACTCCTAGATTTTATCCAGTGCCACTCAGCAGTACGGGAACATCTGCGTAGGTATCATGTCAGAGGAGTATGCCAGGGCTGAGGATGAGTGTTTGATTTCCGAGCTATGGTAAGAGGGGCGAGATTGTAAAGGACAGATGTAAGGGTGGAATTAAAGTGGCAGATAGATTGGTCAGGGCAGGAAAAGGAGGAGAAGGATGAGAGGAGAGATTTGAGGGAATTAGAAAGCTGCTTTTTATCTAATGACATAATGCTTCTGTGAAGTTTGGTGTGAGGAGCAGAAGGAGGGAGAAATGTAGGGAGGGATGATATGTTGCAAGTAAGGAGATGGTGGTCAGATAGAGGAAAGGGGGAGTTTGTGAAGTTTGAGAGAGTGCATCGATAGCTAAAGATCAGGAGTGACCATCTTTGTGAGTGGGAGAATTAGTCCATTGTGACAAACCGAAAGAGGAAGTGAGTTGCAGAAGTTGTTTTGCAGAGGAGGCAGTGGGATTGTCAAGAGGGATGTTGAAGTCACCAAGAATGAGGGAAGGGGTGTCTGAGAAAAGGAAATAAGGTAGCCAGGCAGCCAAGTGATCTAGAAATTGAGTTGAGGAGCCAGGAGGACAGTATATGACTGCAACACGTATAGAAAGAGGAGAGAATAAGCGAATCATGTGTGTTTTGAATGAGGAAAATGTGAGGGAAGAGATGTGATGTATTTGTTGAAAAGTGCAACGAGAGGAAAGTAAAATACCTACACCACCTCCTTGTCTATTACCAGACCTAGGAGTGTGACTGAAGTGGAACATTTGAGATGAAAGGAGCATTACATAGAATAGAATTGCATAGTCAACAAGTGTATAATAAAAAGACAATGCAATATCAACTGTTCTGAATTTGCACAGTACATTTTTTCTGACAAATTTCAAAATCTACTTTAATTTGCTAGACCCCTGTATCATGTGACAGCAATCAGTCAATCACAGACTCATATAGATAGACATATACTGTGAAATTTTGCACATGCTCAGTAGGATCTGGTGTCTCATAAAGTGTGCATATAAAAGACTGTGCTCAATTTGATTACGGAAGTAAGTTGGAAACAGCATGCTCTATCTTAATCATGAAGGTTTAATTTTAACTGTAGTGTCCCTTTATTAAGGATGTGGGTTTTACTAAAGAATGGAGCAGTGTGCCTTATACTTCACTTAACTATATGAACCAGCAATTGCTAGGATTAAGAAAGAAGATCAATGTAAACTAATTGCTGCTTTTTCAAACATATTAATTATACTGCTTAAGATTGTGAATTAAGGGGGGCTTTAGCTAAAACCCAGGTATCTATTTATCAGAATTTAATCAGAAAGGGCAGATTATGCCAGTGGACATTCTTTAGCATGGGCATAATAAAAAGAAGTAGATATGTAGACGTACAAAAGAGTTTAAGAATAAACCATCTAGGGTAAGAATCAATAAGAGGATAACAAAACAAAAAACAAGGCTATATTGAACAATGATGTGACTACAAAAAATAGAGTCACTTTCTCTTATTCAGCTTTTAAAACTACAGATGAGAATAGCCCTGCATCATCTATGGAGAGGAGACTTTTGAAGTCAGATAGGCAGTTGGAAGGTAAAAATAAAGAGTCAATGAGAATACAGCGAGAGGTTGAAATGAGGAGATCAAGTGCCAGAACACAGTAACAAACCTAAAGCAAAAATTATAATAGCAACTGTTCAACAAACATCTTCCACAGTCCCAGAAGAACAAGATATTGACAGGGACAAAGCCACGCCATAATGGGCGGGAGAAATAAAGTGCAACAGGAAGGCTCCGCTTCCATATGAAAGCAGATGCAAGATTGTTACAGACGGTGACACTGTGTGTGTCATCGTCTGTAATGATCATCTGCTGGTGCCAGGGGGACGTGTGGGAGGGAATCTGAGAGGCATGTGGGTGACCCACAGCAATGGGGGAGGGAGGAGGAGGGAGTGGGAGGGCCCTATACTGCAACAAAATAAAGGGAGAGGGAGGGAAGGGGCGCTATGCTACAGAAAAAAGATGGGGTGTGGGGGTCTCTAACTATCAGGGGAGGTGGGGCGAACACTAAACTACAGAAAATGTATAAAAAATAATAATAATAATGAAAAAATATATATGTATAATGACATTTTATAGGCAATGGCAGACAGCTGCCAATACTTAAAGGGACACTGAACCCCAAATTTTTCATTCGTGATTCAGATAGAGCATGCAATTTTAAGCAACTTTGTAATTTACTCCTATTATCAAATTTACTTCATTCTCTTGGTATCTTTATTTCAAATGCAAGAATTTAAGTTTAGATGCCGGCCCATTTTTGGTGAACAACCTGGGTTGTTCTTGCTGATTGGTGGATAAATTCATGCACCAATAAAAAAAAATGCTGTCCACAGCTTGAACCAAAAAAAAAGCTTAGATGCCTTCTTTTTTAAATAAAGCTAGCAAGAGAACAAATTTGATAATAGGAGTAAATTAGAAAGTTGCTTAAAATTGCATGAACTATCTGAATCACGAAAGAAAAAAATTGGGTTCAGTGTCCCTTTAAGATGGCAGACACTAGTTAGAGGGGGGATAGTTAGAGAGCTGTTTGGGAGGGATAATGGAGGTTGGGGGGTAAGGGGGATTCTACTCTGCAGAAAAAATAAAACAAAAAAATATTTAATGAAAAAAAGCCTTCAATTTTCATATTGGCAGGCTGTCTGCCAGTACCTAAGATGGGGGTGACTAGTGTGATTTTGTGGGGGGGGGGGGGAAGGGGAAGAGAGCTGTTTGGGAGGGAAGGGTGGGAGGGTAATCTCTACACTAAAGCTACAATTAACCTTACAAGCTACCTGATTAACTCCTTCACTGCCTAGAATAAAAGAAGTTTGGTGTGCAGCTGCAGTTAGTGGCCTAATTACCAAAAACCAATGACAAAGCTATGCTTGTCTGCTATTTCTGAACAACGTGGATCCCAGAGAAGCTTTTACAATCATTTGTACTATGATTGCACAAGCAGTATGTAAATAATTTCAGTGAGAAACACAGTTTTTTTATATGATCGCAATTGGCAAGGAAATGGTGGTATGAAATATACCAAAATGGGCCAATACCTTAGGTTGTCTACTTAAACAAATAAATATAGTTTTGACAGGTAAATAGAAAAAAAAACCAAGGTTTTTTTTCTGTTTAAATGGAGGGTAAGTAAAAATGCTAAAAAATTATCCGGTATTTTAGGCGTTTTTCTCTGACATCCCCAGTAGTGAAGGGGTTAAAGAATTGTGATTCAGACAGAGCATGCAATTTTAGCTGATAGGAGCTAAGGAGTGTGCATGTGTCTTAATAATTCAATGGCAGCAGTGTTTGCAATTATGTATTACATTACTATAATTATTGTTGCAAACACTGCTACCAGATGGCATGTGAAAGACGTGTGCACTCTCCTCAGCTCTTCTAGGATTACTCTTTAACAAAGGATATAAATGACTTAAAATGTCATGCTATATACAATCCATTTAACTTTATTTATTTGATGTTACTGTCCTTTAAGTTTAAATCAGATAACAGGGATACTGAAGCTATGTT
Source organism: Bombina bombina (assembly GCF_027579735.1). Lineage (NCBI taxonomy): Eukaryota > Metazoa > Chordata > Amphibia > Anura > Bombinatoridae > Bombina > Bombina bombina. The sequence goes on from NC_069503.1 coordinate 941,417,504, forward strand.
TCATTTACAATATATATATATATATATATATATATATATATTTCCCTTTAAGTTAGCTAAGTGGTATACATTAAAATGTTATAACATTGAATGCTATATCAAATAAATAATGCAGCTTTGTTTTTTCAGATGATAATATTTTTATGATTTTTTTCCACTGATTTCCCAATTCCCCAGAACAAAAGGTCTTTTGTTAGCCAGTCACAATCCTGTGCATATGGATGTGGCAAGAACATGCATTGTGGAATATATTGGAATATTGATGGTTTTCTGCGTGAATTGGTCATAAAATGTAATTTCATGTTCATCAAAGTCACAAGTATAGACAAATACAATGTGCTTAAGGTAACAACATGCAAACAATTATAATCTTTCATGTCTTCATTGAACACATCCCATTAATCATTCACAGTGGTGTGAAAAAAGTAGGTGAACACTTGGATTTAATAGTATACAAAACAATATAGAAAGATTCAAGTGGCATACATTACTGTCACTTTAAAGAAAGGGATTGCTGCACACAGAGTTCTTAATAAAAATGTAATGTATTAAGTTACAATTAATTGTGAAAATATATCATCGACTGGATACCGCCCAGTACCCTGAACAGACCAACAACAAACATACAACATCTAACAAAAAAATCTAAAACCTAAATAAAGCAAGTAAAAATACCCTTTACAGATGGACGTAAGCAGAACTGCACAGTAAAGTATTCTAACCGATGACCGTAGTTAACTGGTTGTATATAAGGTCAGAGTTACTCACACAGTCCCCAGAGGATAAGGAGGGCTTGCAAGCCAACGATCCAGAGGTATACCTCTATCTATTAGCGGCAGCATTTGAACAAAACGCCATTCTGCTTCAATCCTCATAAATGCCGATTCTTTGGTATGACATCAGAGGTAGGAGGGTTTGTGATGTTACACACCTCTCATCTGGTTGGTTTACTTCCAAAAAGCCTCTGTCTCATAGACTGTCATGCCTGTCAAGTGCAGAACTAGTAAACAGCTTCTATGTGGCTTAATTTCAGTGGGAAAATACAGATGCAGCAAAGTCCCATAAACACAGTTCTGTGTACAAGTACCAGCTAGGGTATGTCCGATCCAAACCCCTCATATAGGGTGTACCACTGATGTCCGGAAACTCCTCCTACTGGCTGTTTGGTAGCTGAAAGGTCCACATATAGGGAATAAAGGATATATCTTGCAAAAGGTTGTCTTCATAACAAAATATCCAAAAGCCACATAAGTGCAAGTGGCATAACACACTGAGTGCCAACGTCACGTACGTTTCACCCCCACCATAATCTTGTGTGTCAGGGGCTTCATCAAGGCATAATCAATCTCCCAGAACCACCTCTTTTATAGCACCTGTATGTGCTCAGGTGATCCACACAGGATTCCCCTTAAGGTGGACTTTACCATCATAAGGATTATAAATACAAGAGGACTGCCTATATCACTATGCAGTTAGTTACAATGTTACAACATAATTCCTAGTCAATAACATTTTTTAATATGTGTCACTACTGCTTACATTTTTATGTTACATATTTGTATACTGATCTGTTTATATGGCGCTCTATCTCACATACATAATATTCATACGTTAGAGAAAAAACAACGGTCATATAGAAAAGGAACAAACTTTAATTTACAGAAAGCAGGCATACTCCAATTTATCATTTAAGCCAAGTGGCAATCTAGTCCCCAATCTAAATATCCACTTGACTTCCTTCTGAAGTAGAATTTTGTTGTTATCACCTTCTATTCCAGAGGAGATCCCATTATCAATAACCACAAACTTAAGAGACTGTGCATCACTATTGTGTGCACAAGCAAAATGCCTTGCTACATTAGTGTCTCTTAGCTTTTTGATATCGTCCCTATGCTCTTGTACCCGGTCCTTCATGGCTCTTTTTGATTTTCCTACATAACAAAACAGGCACGAGCATCACAGGAGGTATATAACCCCCACAGAATTGCAATTAAAAAAGAACCTAATATCGTACATTTTTGATCCATCAACTGTAAATTTCTTTGTACTCTCCATGTACTGTGCAGTTCTGCTTACGTTCATCTGTAAAGGGTATTTTTACTTGCTTTATTTAGGTTTTTGATTTTTTTGTTAGATGTTGTATGCTTGTTGTTGGTCTGTTCAGGGTACTAGATGGTATCCAGTCGATTATATATTTTCACAATTAATTGTAACTTAATAAATGACATTTTTATCAAGAACTCTGTGTGCAGCAATCCCTTTCTTTAAAGTGACAGTAATGTATGCCACTTGAATCTTTCTATATAGTTTTGTATACCATTTCTTTAAAGGGTTACACCAAGCTTTTCTCATAGTAGTATTAACTCCTCCCTCTAATCTATATAAATATTTTTTACTTGGATTTAATAGCTTAGTGATTCTCCTTTGAAACCAATAACCTAAACTAAGCATTTCCAGTAGCTGTGGATTAGACTCGCACAACGTTCAGGAGGAATTTTGGACCACTCTACCTTACAGAACTGCTTCAGCTCAGTCATATGCTTAGGATGTCTGGTGTGAACAGCTTTGTTGAGGTCATTCCACAGCATTTCTATGGGGTTAAGGTCTGGGCTCTGCCTGGTCTACTCCAAAAGGCAGATTTTTATTTTTGTCTGTAGTGGACTTCAGTGTTTAGGAAAATTGTCCTGCTGCATCACCCAAATTCTATTGAGCTTCAGATGGCGCACAGTCACCCGTACTTAACCATTGGGATGATGTTTTCATGTTTGTATGTAATCTTCCCAAACAACTCAACCATGGTTTTATCAGTCCCTAAAAAATTTCCCAGTAGCATTGTGGAGTGTCAAGCAGGTTGTTGGCAAACTTCAGGGATGCAGCAATGTTTTTATGGGAAAGCAGTAGTTTTTTTTCATGCCATAGACAGCATGTCTGTTCAATGTTTTCCGTATAGTAGACTCATGAACAGAGATGTTAACCAGTTCCAATTTTTTTTTTATCACATTGAGAATTGTGCGGTGTCCCCTTTGGGTCATATTTGATGAATGGCCACTCCTAGGGAGAGTAGCCACAGTACTAAACTGTCTCCATTTATAGACAATTTGATCTCAGGTCTTCTGAGAGCTCTTTTTTGCGAGGCATGGTTCACATCAAAAGATTCATTTTGTTAATGGCAAAATAAAAATGTTTGAGTGCTTTTTATAAGTCAAAGTACCTCTAATGCACACCTCCAATCTCCAAATCTAGTTAGCTTTTGTTAAAGTCATTAGCCTAGCCTAGGGTTTCACATACTTTTTCCAACCTATACTGTGAATATTTGAATTATATATTTATTATGTACAAGAACAATACAATAATTTGTGTGTTTTTAGTAAAAAACAGATTGTGTTTGTTAATTACTGCAACTTAGATGAACATCAAACTAGATTTTCATACAAATTTATACATAAATGCAGTCATTTCTAAAGGGTTCACATACTTTTTCTTGCCGCTGCACATGTGCAGTAAGAGAAAGAAGTGGACACTGATGCTGTCCAGTTAATTAAGTTCATTATAATTTATTAAACAGATTTTATGCACAGAACAATGTGTGTGTTTATATATATATATATATTTTTTTTTTTATTTTTTTTTACTGCCTTAAACAGAGGGATACCTTTAAACTTTTAAGATCATTTACTTAGATCATTGTTCCTTTCTCCAATCTAATCTAATAATTACATAAGAGAGAAATACAGAAAGGGTAAATGATGCCCTTTTACTTAAAGTAAGGAAATTCATCACTCTTATATAATGTTACACTTTATTATGATAATCACCCATTTGATACAGAGAAACAGCTATGTTAAAGAAAAGAGCGCAGGGATTGCATGAGAACGGAGCGGCATAAGTGCTGGGCTCCTGGCTGGAAGGACAGGGGGGAAGGGAGAAGGGGGGGGAGGAGTTAGGTTAGAAAATAGGGAAGTAGAATATAAGAATGAGAGGAGGGACTGAAGAGCAAGAGATAGAAGAGGGGGGTTGGAAAAGGTACATATAGGGGGAACAGCAGGAAGTGGCTTTAGTACTAACCTTTTTTGTTTCAGGAGCTGGTTGTAGCTGTTGTAGAAGAAGTTGTTGAAGATGCCGTCCAGAAGCAGGAAGATTCCCAAGCGTTTCCTTACAGATGATGAGACCCTCTGGAAGACGAGAGCGATCCGGGCGCAGAAGAGATTGAAGCTCCTGGAAAAGAAACAAGAAGAGAATCAGAAGAAGCAGGAGACGGTATTACAGCAGAAGGCAGCGGTAAACCCCCCAGAGAGAGCGAGAGGACAGGATGGTAATGTGAGTATGAGAGGCAGGGCTGTGGCAGAGGAAGGGGCCAATTTCGATGTGAGTATGGGGGAATTGGTTCTGTTTAGTGGGTCAGAGCGGTCCAGCAGTCCAGAGATCCCTTTAGGCCAAGGGGGCAGTCCGGTTACAGTGCGGGGGCGGGCAAGAGCTTACAAGGTGGGCGCAAGGCAGGGCACAAGGCAGGACACGCAGCTGCGTAATGTGGGCCCAGATGGTATGGGTTTCAGCAGCCGGGCGGGCGGGCAGTTGCGGGGGCGCGAGCGGGCGCATAGCGAGCGCGCATTGGCAGCAGATGGAGGCTCAAGTTCCAGACATAGGCGCGGCAGTCCCCTTCCTTCTTCCCCTTCCCCCCCTCTTCTCCTTCTTCTTCCGGTAGTGCGCAAGATGGGCGCATGCGCACGGCAGCAGGGCGTGCGTCGCGCGATGACGTCATCGCGGGGGCTTACAGGCGCAGCACAGTGGAGAAAGGCAAAAGGTGCATAGTAGCAGGGGGAGCTGGCAGGGGACGCGTCTTAAAGAAAGTAAGCAAGGCACAGCAAGCGGAGTAGACAGGAGGGCAGACAGGGAAACAGGAAGCAAGGGAGCATCAGGGAATGCTTGCCCTGCAGGCCGGGGACTCGGCGGTCCAGGCTCACAATCAGAGGAGTCAGGAGAAGAGAGGGAGGGACAAAGCAGAAGGGGGGGGTTAAAGAAAGAAAAAAATATTGTGATGTATACAGAAGAGGGGCGAGGGACAGCAGGGCCACAAAAAGGGTCAGGTTAGAGGAGAATAGCGTAGAGCGCCCCATGATGATTAGGGATACAGAAGGCCATACATATGTGAGGGTGGAGGAGGAAAGGAGGGTTAAGGATACAGAGGATAGGGGGCACAGCAGTGGGAGGTCAGGTCACAGGTCTTTGAAACAGGATCAAAGAATGGGGGGGATGGCACTAATTCAAATATGACTATGTTACAGAAGAGGGACAAGGCGGGTAAAGCAATCAACGGAACAAGGGACAAAGAGGGCGAGGTGAGCACGGCAGCGCCGCAAGGAATGGTGGCGGAGACAGACAAGGAGGGACAAGACGGACATCACACGCAGCAGAAGAAACACGGTAAGCAAATGTTTTATAGTGATTGTAGTGAATCTTCGTTAGATAGTTCAACTGATGATGATTTTGAGGATGATAAACGTAATGGGAGGGGGCATAGAAAAATCTTGAAAATTGTAAGAAAATTGTATGCTAAGCAAGAAAAAAATAAGGTGGTGAAGGAAGGGTACGAGGATGGGGACAGCAGTGATAATGCAGTAAATTTAGATGATGAAGTAGCAGCGACCAAGCTCTTACCCCTTCCCACACATTTGAAGGCGAAGGTTGTTAGGAAAGCACAGAGAGGACGGTATGTGGATGTATTTGAAATGACTAGAGAAGCTTTAGCAGTTAAATCTAATGAAGGTAGGGGGAGAAAGGCAAGGCAAACATTCCCAGAATGGGTGAAAGGGATGGTCATATATGCAGAATGTTTTCTAACGGCCAATCCAGATAAGATGAAAGGGGTGCTGAGATGCATACATTTAATAGCGGAATGCTACACCACATACGGGGGTTTTGCATGGAAGGATTATGATAGGGAATTTAGGAAAGGAAATATACAATTGGGAGGTAAAGGTAGGAAGGATTTTGGGGTAAAAATACTGGATACGTGGACGAGGTTGATGAAGGTCCCTGAAGCACAAGGTAGGCCCATGGGGCAAGGGAAAACATTCAGAACAGAGGCAAAGGAATGCTGGGCGTTTAATGACAAGAGGTGCGACAGGGGGAATTCATGTAAATATAAGCACGTATGTAGGCATTGTGGCGGAGCGCACTCAGGAGTAGATTGTAGGAAGGGTAATGCCAATAACAATAGCAAGTTTTCCTTTCGAGGGCACGGGGGCAACGGTAGCGGAGGAGGAATGGCGGGTAATGGCCAAAACGCCGCTGAGGGTAGATAGGATTATTGAAGAATTGGCAATGTACCCGCCGAAAGAGGAAAGGATTTTGTTAACAAATGGTTTGCGTGAAGGTTTTGTGGTCCCAGTTAAAACAGAAGTTAAAGGGGCTATGCAGGCGAGAAATTTAAAATCTGCAGCAGAATTTCCAGGAGTACTAGCGGAAAAATTGAGGAAGGAGGTTAAATTGGGGAGAATGGCAGGGCCATTCAAGGAGAAGCCGTTTGCTGACTTGATTGTGTCCCCCCTGGGAGTAGTTCCCAAGAAAGAGAAGGGTAAATACAGGAGGATACAGCACCTGTCCTACCCCAGGGGGAATTCAGTCAACGATGTAATTGACAAGTTGGATTCTTCAGTGCAATATCAATCATTTGATAGTGCGGTAAGAATAGTGAAACGGCTTGGAAAAGGGGCATTGATGGCAAAGATAGATGTGGAATCTGCTTTTAGGTTATTGCCTTTGAACCCAGTTAGTTTTAATTTAATGGGTTGTAAGTTTGATGGTGATTATTACATAGATAAGTGTTTGCCCATGGGGTGTTCGGTTTCTTGTTCAGTTTTTGAAAAGTTTAGTTCATTTTTGTATTGGTTGCTTACAGAAAAAACAGGATGTGAGAGTATGTCTCACTACTTAGATGATTTTTTGGTGGTAGGCAAGAAAGAGACAGGGGAATGTAGAATCTGGAAGGAAGAGCTAGAGGCCATGTTCAAACAGTTGGGGGTGCCAGTAGCAGCGGAAAAATCGGAGGGGCCGGGTACGAGGCTGGTTTTCCTGGGTATCATGATAGATTCCGCAAAGGGGCAATGCGAGCTCCCTGCGGATAAAATTGAGAAGGCGAGACATATGATAAAAATGATGTTGAAAAGGAATAAGGTGACTCTTAGGGAAATGCAGAGATTGCTGGGGGTCTTAAATTTTGCGTGCCGGGTAATACCGGTGGGTAGATTATTTAAAAGAAGGTTGGAAATGGGGACAAAAGGGGCGAAGCTGCCCGAGCATATGGTGCGCGTCAATAAGGAAATGAAGGAAGACCTCAGAGTGTGGGAGGCATTTTTAGATGAATTTAATGGTATCAGGATATGGGAAGAGGCAAGGTCAGTGGAAGAATTGGAGTTGTTCACAGATGCAGCAGGCAGTGCGGGGTTTGGAGCGTATTTGCAAGGTAGATGGAACGCGGGCGAATGGCCCGCAGATTGGAAGGAGAAAGGGTGGATAAAGAACATGACTTTGCTTGAATTGTTTCCCATTATAGTAGCGATAGAGCTGTGGGGCCATGCATTAGAGAACAAAAGAATCATCTGTTGGTCAGATAATAAGGCAGTAGTGGATGTAATGAATAATTTGTCGTCATCATCTAACCCGGTTATTAAGTATTTGAGATATTTTGTGTTAAAGTGCCTTAAGCACAATATTTGTTTTAAAGCACAGCATATACCAGGGTACAGGAATATTGTAGCAGATGCACTGTCAAGGTTTAAATGGGAAATATTTAGGAAGGTGGCTCCAAGGGCGAGGAAGGAAGGTGAACCCTGCCCTGTTCTTCTTTGGCAGATTGGCAGCAAATAGACGGAATCAGGGAGATGGTAGAGAAGTCCGTGGCGCCAAAAACGTGGGCCATATACAAGAAGTATTGGGAGCGGTGGTGCGAATTTAACAAGATTATAGGTCGCGAGGAAGAAACGTTTTTTCTAGAATGGCTATGGGTATTGAAGCAAGGGGGGGTGAAGAAAGGGCAGTTGGGCACAGTACTGGCGGGGGTGTCGTATTTTTCGCAGTTATACGGGAGAAAGGATATAACAAAGAGATTTGTTGTAAGGAAAGTATTCAAGGGGTGGAGCATAGGAGAGAAGAAGCAAGGCGATAGAAGGGAGCCGATAACGGAGGATAGATTGGAAGAAATGTTAGCAGTACTCAGCAAAGTATGTTTCAATGACGATGAGGCATTGGTATTCAGGGTAGCTTTCTCTTTGGCATTCCATGGGGCATTGCGCATAGGGGAATTGCTGGCGAGGAATAGGAAAGACGTGGGCGTTGATATAAGACGAGAAGATGTGAAATGGGGCGTGCGAGCAGTGCTAGTTTTAATTCGGAAATCAAAAACAGATACGGAAGGAAAAGGGGTATGGGTGTCAATGGGGAGGACAGGTGGCGCGACTTGCCCGGTGGCAGCAGTAAGGGATTATGAGTTAACAGCAAGGGCAGAGGGCCCTCAATTTGTTAGGCATAGGGACGGATCCGGCGTCACAGGTTTTCAGTTTAGGAAGGTATTGGAAAGAATGGTAGAAAGACTGGGTTGGTCAGATGCATACTATGCGCCACACTCATTCACAATAGGGGCAGCAACCAGCGCAGCATCTAGAGGTTGTTCAATCGAGCAGATTAAAAAAATGGGAAGGTGGAAATCAGCAGCATACAAGTCCTACATCAGGCCAAAAGGGGGGGTTTGATGCGATTAGGGATGCGAAGTCATGGCCAGTGATGTGCCAACCGAAATGAATTTAATTCTCCATTTTTTCTTTGTTATTTGTTACAGGAAGAGCACTAAGGATATGGGTGGTAGGGCATTCATACGTGTACTGGGCGCAAGTTAGGGCTGCGACATTGGCAAAAGGGACACATTTGGGATTTAGATACACCGAAGCCAGTGTTAGGTGGATAGGAAAGAGAGGAATGAGGTGGGAAGAGTTGGTAAGCACCATACAGCAGGCAAGGCAGAGATGGGGCGCCCGGACGTAATGATAATACATTTAGGAGGAAATGATATTGGAGCATACCCTCTGAGGGAACTGGAAGAAAGTATAAAAAGCGTAATGGGGTGGTTGGCGATAACATGGCAAGGAGTAAAGATAGTATGGTCAAACATAATATCAAGGTTGGTTTGGAGGAACACTGACACGCAGAGAGCGGGCTACAGAGCAAGGAGGAAGATTAATTTGGTAGCGGCAAAAGCAGTCAGGGGGATAGGTGGATCAGTGCTGGAGCACCCATTGTTGGCGGCAAAAAGGGAAGAGATATTCAGGCACGACGGAGTTCACCTGAACGAGGCCGGTAATGACCAGTTTTTGGAGGACATCAGGAGAATGTTGGAGGAAATGATCAAGGTAAGGAAAGGTCACGGGAAAGGTTAAATGGTGTTTGGCAGAAAGAGTATTTCTTTGGTGGCGGTGAAATCGGGATCTGGCACGTAGGCAGGGCTTGCGAGGGGCGGAGGGGATCCTGTATCATACCCAGTCTAAGTCGTGATTCGGTGGTCTAGCTAATGGCTGGTATATGCTGCAGGTTCGCTCCTCCCCTTCTGCTCTGCCACAGGGGGGGTTTGTGGTCCCCCCCTGACACGTGGGATCCAAGTTCAGGTTATGCAAATGCTGACGCATTTTTGAGTGTTATGTTGATTAAGGGTATGTTATTACCCAGGGTATGTTATTACCCAGGGTATGTTATTACCCAGTGAGAAATTTTTGAATTTAAATTAAATTATTAAATGTGACCTTTCCATATTTAGCCAAACTCCTGTGTTGCGTCATTATTTCAGGTTGCCAGAATGGCAGAAGTGGTAATAGATGGTGGTGTTCAAAAGTGGGTCATTTGGGTGTAAAGTATATGGAAGCTAAATGGAGCCTCTAAGACCTTAAAAAGAGTGCAGGGATTGCATGAGAACGGAGCGGCATAAGGGCTGGGCTCCTGGCTGGAAGGACAGGGGGGAAGGGAGAAGGGGGGGAGGAGTTAGGTTAGAAAATAGGGAAGTAGAAGATAAGAATGAGAGGAGGGACTGAAGAGCAAGAGATAGAAGAGGGGGGTTGGAAAAGGTACATATAGGGGGAACAGCAGGAAGTGGCTTTAGTACTAACCTTTTTTGTTTCCCTCCCACCCTCCCTAGATGCAAGAGAGCAGTAAAGACAACTACGCGGAGAGGTCACAACCGGAGATATCGAGAGAAATTGGCATGGTTAGGGGCACGATGTCAGCTACTTAGTTGGATCGCAGTAAGACCGCCCGTGCCCCCTAATAAGGGGATCGAGAGAGCTGCAGCTGGAAGCTAGCGGGTGACTTGAGCGGTCTAAGCTAGACGAAAGCGTTAAGATAAGCAAGCAGCCATATAAGAGAAAAGTTGATAAGTTGTTGCGGTGAAATCGGGATCTGGCACTTAGGCAGGGCTTGCGAGGGGCGGAGGGGATCCTGTAGCATACCCAGTCTAAGTCGTGATTCGGTGGTCTAGCTAATGGCTGGTATATACTGCAGGTTCGCTCCTCCCCTTCTGCTCTGCCACAGGGGGGGTTTGTGGTCCCCCCCCCTGACACGTGGGATCCAAGTTCAGGCTATGCAAATGCTGACGCATTTTTGAGTGTTATGTTGATTAAGGGTATGTTATTACCCAGGGTATGTTATTACCCAGGGTATGTTATTACCCAGTGAGAAATTTTTGAATTTAAATTAAATTATTAAATGTGACCTTTCCATATTTAGCCAAACTCCTGTGTTGCGTCATTATTTCAGGTTGCCAGAATGGCAGAAGTGGTAATAGATGGTGGTGTTCAAAAGTGGGTCATTTGGGTGTAAAGTATATGGAAGCTAAATGGAGCCTCTAAGACCTTAAAAAGAGTGCAGGGATTGCATGAGAACGGAGCGGCATAAGGGCTGGGCTCCTGGCTGGAAGGACAGGGGGGAAGGGAGAAGGGGGGGAGGAGTTAGGTTAGAAAATAGGGAAGTAGAAGATAAGAATGAGAGGAGGGACTGAAGAGCAAGAGATAGAAGAGGGGGGTTGGAAAAGGTACATATAGGGGGAACAGCAGGAAGTGGCTTTAGTACTAACCTTTTTTGTTTCCCTCCCACCCTCCCTAGATGCAAGAGAGCAGTAAAGACAACTACGCGGAGAGGTCACAACCGGAGATATCGAGAGAAATTGGCATGGTTAGGGGCACGATGTCAGCTACTTAGTTGGATCGCAGTAAGACCGCCCGTGCCCCCTAATAAGGGGATCGAAAGAGCTGCAGCTGGAAGCTAGCGGGTGACTTGAGCGGTCTAAGCTAGACGAAAGCGTTAAGATAAGCAAGCAGCCATATAAGAGAAAAGTTGATAAGTTGTTGCGGTGAAATCGGGATCTGGCACTTAGGCAGGGCTTGCGAGGGGCGGAGGGGATCCTGTAGCATACCCAGTCTAAGTCGTGATTCGGTGGTCTAGCTAATGGCTGGTATATACTGCAGGTTCGCTCCTCCCCTTCTGCTCTGCCACAGGGGGGGTTTGTGGTCCCCCCCCCTGACACGTGGGATCCAAGTTCAGGCTATGCAAATGCTGACGCATTTTTGAGTGTTATGTTGATTAAGGGTATGTTATTACCCAGGGTATGTTATTACCCAGGGTATGTTATTACCCAGTGAGAAATTTTTGAATTTAAATTAAATTATTAAATGTGACCTTTCCATATTTAGCCAAACTCCTGTGTTGCGTCATTATTTCAGGTTGCCAGAATGGCAGAAGTGGTAATAGATGGTGGTGTTCAAAAGTGGGTCATTTGGGTGTAAAGTATATGGAAGCTAAATGGAGCCTCTAAGACCTTATACATTAAACCATCATTGTTGTATCGTAATCTGTCAACAACCATGCTGAACCTACAGATATCATGCCCCTATAGGTATTGTAACACAAGTCTTTTCACACTTCACTTGGATTGTTCATCCTTAATTAGAACAACTGGGTTCAAAACACATGGCATTGTTAATTATATAGCCAGTTCATCAACTCCTATAATTCCCTTTGCTTGCAAGCACGTATTATTATCCTGGGCTCTTCCAGCCAAGGTGTAAGGGAAAACACACATTCCTTTAACTGAAATTGTGCAGGAATCAGAAAACACCAGTCACTCAAGCAAAAAACTTCCTGATGACCGCGGTATATACCACACAAAAGGTTCATAGGCAGATGCTCCCAAAGATGTAGTTTCAGTTAAATCCACTTAGCTGATCTGTTAAACTTTTCTTCCATCTCACGGTTGAGCCTGTCACACCCAAACACATACCGCTTCCAACATGAAGACTTGCCTTATCCTTGCTTCATGTGGTTGGCCCTCCAAGACAGGTCTGTAACATCACTGCTCACCGCGATCACACCAGATCAAACAAACTTTTCCGCTGTTGCTCGGTTTAGCCTGTCACATGCATACACAAACAGCTTCCATCATGGAGACTTGCCTTGTACCTGCTCCATGCGGTCGACCATTCACACTGGGTCTGTGACATCACCGCTCACAGCGATCACGTTTGGATTTGTTTGTAATTCTGTGGAGGTAATACAGCTCAATGCTGAAGGCTTATTCCTTGCCCAGTTACAGTGTCCATCACTGATACCACTCAGTGGTAGTCTGTTAATCAAAGCTCAGTTGTTTAGTCCTCAAAAGAGAAGCTTGTGCTATTAGCGAGAACAAAGCCACTTTGTTTAAAACACGCAAAGGGCCATATTGACTTATGTAAAGGTTAGAAGAAAAAAAAGAAGATATATATATATATATATATATATATATATATATATATATATATATATACAGGGAGTGCAGAATTATTAGGCAAGTTGTATTTTTGAGGATTCATTTTATTATTGAACAACAACCATGTTCTCAATGAACCCAAAAAACTCATTAATATCAAAGCTGAATAGTTTTGGAAGTAGTTTTTAGTTAGCTTGTAGTTATAGCTATTTTAGGGGGATATCTGTGTGTGCAGGTGACTATTACTGTGCATAATTATTAGGCAACTTAACAAAAAACAAATATATACCCATTTCAATTATTTATTTTTACCAGTGAAACCAATATAACATCTCAACATTCATAAATATACATTTCTGACATTCAAAAACAAAACAAAAACAAATCAGTGACCAATATAGCCACCTTTTTTTGGAAGGACACTCAAAAGCCTGCCATCCATGGATTCTGTCAGTGTTTTGATCTGTTCACCATCAACATTGCGTGCAACAGCAACCACAGCCTCCCAGACACTGTTCAGAGAGGTGTACTGTTTTCCCTCCTTGTAAATCTCACATTTGATGATGGACCACAGGTTCTCAATGGGGTTCAGATCAGGTGAACAAGGAGGCCATGTCATTAGATTTTCTTCTTTTATACCCTTTCTTGCCAGCCACGCTGTGGAGTACTTGGACGCGTGTGATGGAGCATTGTCCTGCATGAAAATCATGTTTTTCTTGAAGGATGCAGACTTCTTCCTGTACCACTGCTTGAAGAAGGTGTCTTCCAGAAACTGGCAGTAGGACTGGGAGTTGAGCTTGACTCCATCCTCAACCCGAAAAGGCCCCACAAGCTCATCTTTGATGATACCAACCCAAACCAGTACTCCACCTCCACCTTGCTGGCGTCTGAGTCGGACTGGAGCTCTCTGCCCTTTACCAATCCAGCCACGGGCCCATCCATCTGGCCCATCAAGACTCACTCTCATTTCATCAGTCCATAAAACCTTAGAAAAATCAGTCTTGAGATATTTCTTGGCCCAGTCTTGACGTTTCAGCTTGTGTGTGGTGGTCGTCTTTCAGCCTTTCTTACCTTGGCCATGTCTCTGAGTATTGCACACCTTGTGCTTTTGGGCACTCCAGTGATGTTGCAGCTCTGAAATATGGCCAAACTGGTGGCAAGTGGCATCTTGGCAGCTGCACGCTTGACTTTTCTCAGTTCATGGGCAGTTATTTTGGTTTTTCCACACGCTTCTTGCCACCCTGTTGACTATTTTGAATGAAACGCTTGATTGTTCGATGATCACGCTTCAGAAGCTTTGCAATTTTAAGAGTGCTGCATCCCTCTGCAAGATATCTCACTATTTTTGACTTTTCTGAGCCTGTCAAGTCCTTCTTTTGACCGATTTTGCCAAAGGAAAGGAAGTTGCCTAATAATTATGCACACCTGATATAGGGTGTTGATGTCATTAGACCACACCCCTTCTCATTACAGAGATGCACATCACCTAATATGCTTAATTGGTAGTAGGCTTTCAAGCCTATACAGCTTGGAGTAAGACAACATGCATAAAGAGGATGATGTGGTCAAAATACTAATTTGCCTAATAATTCTGCACTCCCTGTATATATATGTTTTTTGACTCTTATCAGCAGAAGGTGGGTTTAACTTGCTGCTTGTTGAAGTTTCTTTCCAGAGAAAAAGCAATACTTATTTGAGTTGTGGTAGAGATAAAACCATGAGATTAAAAGTAAAAGATACAGCATTATTCTAAAGAAAATGACAAAATCTAGGAAAATATCCCTGCTTGCCTTTCTCTAGAAGTACATTGTTACCAATGCACCAGGGAACTCTGGTAAGATATGCAAATTCGATATACAATATCTTAGGGTTTCTGCTTCCAAGTACTGTTTTAAACACAGCAATCGCCTTTATAAGGAATGATGCAACAAGAGAAACCACTTCTAGGCAGCCTTTTCCAGCTTTTTTTTTTCTCATCAACAGAAGGTAGGTTTAACTTCTTATATTAGTATGTATGCATTTGTATGAAAATGTATATCCTTTAAACCTCAAGATCCATAGGTGCTGAAAAGTAACCTACTACATGAGAGACATTGTGCAAGCACATATTACTGGTTTCTAGCTGGGTGTTCTACAATGTAATCCCCAAATAAACTGCCACCTATCATCACTGCTATTCCTAATAAATACTTTGAGCAACAACATTAAGGGCTAGATTTATCAAAGCCATTCTCCTAAAATATCGTCCAAAATAACGCATACAAACGGATCCTCATATTTATCACAGCACTCTGCGTCTATAATTGCGCAAATCTGAAAGAAACTTCTTCGCACTCCACTTGCATTCGCCTAGGCGCACAGGCGCGCTCCCGAGTGCACCAATATACATTAGTAATAGGCGTAATTTAACAGCCCGACCTACAAATACGCCCAGTTGCTTATTCATCATTGATTTGCGCCGATAAATCCGGCTGTAATTGCGTGTTGTATTATTCGCCATACAGACTGAGTCGAACACCATTATAATACATGCTTTTACATCTTGTGATGCAGTACTTTACTCTTTTAACTAATTTTTCAAAAGTTCAGCACAAAGAAGATACTGTTATTCCCAGTAATTTGCGCTTCCACAGGCGCATATGGTACCAAAAGTTTTATATAGATGTATCGATATATTGATATAATTTATTTTTGTTTCAACATATGGCACAAACAGCACAGAAACATTATATAATATAAATATTAGCTAAATAGTTACCTAAAAGACGTTTTTTTAATAATCAAAACATGGCGGCGCAAATATTTATAGGGATGTACTGTGACAAATAGGGAGTAAATGCTTTTTCCGACAGGCGCAATTTATCATTATTACGCCCCAGCTCGCCTGCGCAAATTTACGTCTATTTTTTTGATAAATTTAGGCGCACCTGTGCGCCTCTCCGGAGGCGAGCTACGGTGCAGTTACAGGCGAAGAACATACAGAGTTCGCCTAGCCTTTGATAAATCTAGCCCTAACAATATTTAAGAGAGCACAAGCAATAAAATGTCTGTATTGGTTGGGGGCAATGATTGAATCTGAATGCTAGTGAATGAGAAAGGTGTCCATCTCACCGAGAAACTACTCTCTCCTTGAGTTGGCTCACTTAGCCAGCCAAAGAAAGAAAAGGCTTTTTCACTTAAAAAGTTTTGTGCATTTCTTTAGAACTTTCAACATAAAGGGACATGCCACCCACATTTTTTCTTTTATGATTTAGAAAGAGAATGCAATTTTAAACATCTTTCGAATTTACTTATATTATCTAATTTGTTTTATTCTCTTGATATTCTTTGATGAAAAGCATATCTAGATATGCTCACTAGCTGGTGATTGGTTGCTGCACATAGAAGCATCATGTGATTGGCTCACCATGTGCATTGCTTTTTCTTCAAATAAGGATATTTAAAAAATGAAGCAAAATAAATTATGGAAGTAAATTGTAATGTTGTTTAAATTTCTATTCTCTATCTGAATCATGAAAGAAAGATTTTGGGTTTAGTGGCCCTTTAATTAACAGTCTAAAAACTGCAGTTCAATGCCCTTTAATGTAAAACATTAAAAATATCATTATCCATTGTGACCTGCATAATTGTGTAATATTTATTTTATGATATGCTTTGACACAGATTTACAAATAAGTGATAAATAGCCACCAGATCCTGGCTATCTTTCCATATATTATCACCTCTTATGTCAGTAATTTTTTTTAAATTATAGTCTTTGTTCAATTCTCTTTATGTTGAAAGCATGCAGTTAATACATATTGGCAAGCTGCATATCTGAGTATAATGGCTTGCTTCCAAGGCAGTGTGCTGTGTTTTGCACTGTTAGTATTTTGCTAGCACAAAATGTCATAAACATACAGAACACAAGTAGAGAATGGGCTCAAAATGTGTTAAAAAAACAAACTTTGTGGTACAGTTTTTGTCCTAATCATACGTTTCTTAAAATGTGTTTTTTAGGTCCAAAAACCAAAACAATAATGTCTTCAATATGCAAGTGAAACAAAATTGGATAATATCACATAAATTTTATGTGAGTTGGAACCAGTAAACATGTAATATATTACTAGCGATTAGAAAGTGGAATAAACAATGAGTGATTGATAACAATGATAATCCAAATTTATGGACAGGCAAAAAAACCCTATGATTTAACAGTGAAGATTTGAAGATGTTCAATAGTTTGTGTAGGTCTAGTTTCTGTAGCCACCTGTCTTTAGGCGTAGTCAACACAATTTTTTTTTTAAAGGAATAAGAAAGTCAAAATTAAACATGCCTGATTCAGATAGAGCATGTCATTTTTAGACACTTTTAAATTCAGTTCTATTTTTAAATTTGCTTTGTTCTCTTAATATCCCTTGTTGAAAAAGAATAGCCACATATCCTACACTAGTGGGAGCTAGCTGCTGATTTGTGCCTTACACATTTGTCTATTGTGATTGGCTAACTAGACTTGTTCAGCAAGCTGCCAGTAGTGCAATGCTGTTCTTCCAGCAAACGATAACAATAGAATGAAGCAAATTTTATAATAGAAGTAAATTGGAAAGTTGTTTAAAATGGTATGTTCTATCCAAATTATGAAAGAAAATGTAGGGGTTTCCTGTCCCATTAATGCAACATTAGATTACATATAAAAAGAATATCAATTTCACTGAAGAAATTTTATTAACAATAAAGTGAAACTTTCAATTTTACATAATTGTTTAAAGGGACTTTTAGCACAAGCTTAAATTCTTCATTCAGTGTTAAAAATAATAAAAAATCCACAAAACATTGTAATATATATATATATATATATATATATATATATATATATATATATATATATATATATATATATATATATATATATATGTATATTGCAATTCCTGTAATTCCCTAGGCAAATACTGCACTCTGATCTCGCAATATTATTTAAGAAGTGTTGGCAGCACTGCTTGGTTCCTCCAAAAAAAATAAAAAAATTAGCTTAAGAGCTGTTTATCTCATTATGTAGGGATCTGGATTTGAGGCGAGACACATACATTACAATATAATGCTCAAATAAAAAATTACAAAGATTTCAAGTGATTTCTCTCCATGCCGGCAAGTCTTTGATAATAGGCCATTAGCCTGAGAAGTTCTGAATATATGTCAGTATGAATTCCACCTGGCTTGACAATATAGGTATTCTACTATTGACCAGTGAAAGGGCCCTTACATTATTAAAACAATATTTATCATTAATATCCAAAGCACTGAGCAGCAAATATCAGAAAGGAATTTTAACCTTATTTGCCTACCCATGTAGAAAAATGTAGTGTTGTTTCAGGAAAAGAAATAAACATCAAACGTCTTAAACAAACACTACTTCCTTAAATGTACTGTTCTCTGTTCCAGCAGCCCAAGACAGTAACTAGCTGGGTTAAATCTAACATGTTGAGGCAGGGGTGACTTTTGGTTATAAGAAGGGAAGACAGGGGGACCTCATATGTATGGGGAATGGGGGATCTATAAGTTGTGTATCTATTATAATAAAGTAGTATTGTAAAAACACAGATGTTTATGTGTTTATAGCCAGTGGTATATTAAATCATATTGATTGTTATGGACCAATTTGAATTACAAATTGATGCTAAATTATAGAATATTGATCAGTGAAAGCAAGTGTTCATGAGTAACACGTCTATTCTGTGTAGCTTTAAAGGTATGGACATGGTTAATACGAAGATATTTGACTAAGTACCAGAAATTTACAGAATAAAGGTATTAAAAAAACGCATATTTAAAGCTTCACTTAGCTGATTTGAGGTTTTCTGCTGTACAGAAGATGAATGGTTAATTATTATTTCAGAAGATTCTTCACAGCAGATCACCCATGCTGCACAGAACAACACAATTTTGAGGTGGCAAAAGAAAGAGACTTTGACTAAAAATTCCTGTAATGATATAAAAAAAAAAAGCCTGGGTGGGTTTAACATTTCTGTGTTATTTTTTCTGTGGTGGAGGTATTTTATTGTTATTATTATTATTATTATCGGTTATCTGTAGAGCGCCAACAGATTCCACAGCGATGTGAGGTATGTAATTTAGGGCGACTTGTGGTGTCCTACTATAGAGATACTGAGGGGTTTTACAGCAGTGCTGTAAAAGTTTCCTTCCTATGCCAAGAAGAGGTATTAAAGGGACAGTTACTATCAAAATTGTTATTGTTTAAAAAGATAGATGATGCCTTTACTACCCATTCCCCAGCTTTCCACAACCAACATTGTTAGATTAATATACTTTATAACATTTAACCCTCTAAATTTCTGCCTTGTTTTTAAGCCACTAAAGCCAGCCTCTTATCACATGCTTTTTCATTAGCTTTTCACAATAGGAGACTGCTAGTTCACGTGAAGCATACAGATAACATTGTGCACCTGCCCCTGGCTTGTAGCAGACACTACACTAATTAGATAAAATGCAAGTCAGTAGATAGTAAATAAAAAGTCAGGGGGCTGTCAGAAAATACTAAGATACAAGGTAATCACAGAAGTTAAATGTTTAATAATATAACCACGTTGGCTATGCAAAACTAGGGAATGGGTAATAAAGGGATTATCTATCTTTTTAAACAATAACAATTTTTTGAGTTGAATGTCCCTTTAACAGCAGAAATAGTTAAGGTTCTTATTCCACTTTATTGATCACTAGTTTGGCTTCATCTTGAGTACTGACAGACCTCGCTGAATACGGAGAGCAATACTCTCGCTGTATTCAGCATTGCACCAGCAGCTCACAAGAGGGGGGCTGTCAGAAAATACTAAGATACAAGGTAATCACAGAAGTTAAATGTTTAATAATATAACCACGTTGGCTATGCAAAACTAGGGAATGGGTAATAAAGGGATTATCTATCTTTTTAAACAATAACAATTTTTTGAGTTGAATGTCCCTTTAACAGCAGAAATAGTTAAGGTTCTTATTCCACTTTATTGATCACTAGTTTGGCTTCATCTTGAGTACTGACAGACCTCGCTGAATACGGAGAGCAATACTCTCGCTGTATTCAGCATTGCACCAGCAGCTCACAAGAGCTGCTGGTGCAACGCCGCCCCCTGCAGACTCGCGGCCAACAGTGGGGTGTCAATCAACCTGATCGTACTTGATCGGGCTGACTTCCGGCGATGTCTGTTCGCCTGCTCAGAGCAGGCGGACAGGTTATGGAGCAGCGGTCTTTGTGACTGCTGCTTCATAACTGCTGTTTCTGGCAAGCCTGCAGGCTCGCCAGAAACACGGGGCATCAAGCTCCATTCGGAGCTTGATAAATATGCCCCCATGGGCGAGATTACATATATGGTGTAGGTTTCAGTGCAGCTGCGGAAACCCATGCCGCCCGAAAGTTTACCTCGCACATTGGGTGAATAACATATACAGTGCCTGCAGATCATATACTGCCATAAGTCGGATAAACCTTCAATGTTCATAAATGTGCGGAAATAGATTTTCCTGGGGTTGCCAGTGACTTACAGTTTAATTGTCTGTAAAAGTCTAACTTGCCTCCCAAAAATGAACCCGACACGTCAAAATCCCATATCCGCCATCCACCCACATCGCAACCTATATCCGCCATCCCCCACATCGCAACTAATAATAAAATTTATAAACCTCTAAACCCCCATCCCCACAATGCATTCTACCTATTTAAACTATTAACCCTTGATCCACCAACCTCCACATAGCAAAGTACCTAATAAATGTATTAAACCCTTATCTGCTGTCCCCCCACATCACAAACTACCTAATAAATGTATTAACCCCTAATCCCCACTACGCAAAGTACCTATCAAAACTATTAGCCCATAAACAGTGATTTCCACGCAATGCAGACTATCTATTAAAGACTGCCAGTACTAAAATAAAAGGCTGCTTTCTTGTTTAGGTTTTCTGCAGTTTATTATCCCCCCTTACCCCCCAACCTCCCTGATCCCCCCGAAACAGCTGTCTAACACTCCCCCCTACCTATTTGCCGCCATCTTAGGTACTGGCAGCTGTCTTCCAGTACCCAGTTTGCATACAATTTTTTTTCTGTAGTGTAGCTGCCCCCCTCATTACCCTACCCCCACCCCAGAAGATCCCTTTCCCTCAATGGATCCCACATAGTATCACCCTCATTGCCCTTCCTCCCTCCTTCCCCCTCACTTCCCGGCTCATGTTGTCGTGGTGTAGCGGTCCCACCCACTCCCACCCTTCGCCCGCCTCCTCCAGCGATGGGCAGCCCACCTGCCGCCCTCATTACATTCCCAGCCACCTACTATTGGCACCACCGCTGTGTGATGCAGAGAGGGCCATAGTGTGGCCCTCTCTGCATCAATAACTCTGCAAATCTATTTCTGCAGTGCCCCACTCGTGGCAGAGAAAAACCCAAGACTTAACGACCAGCGTCATACAGGGTGCTTTTTAGAGATAACAGAAACAGCCAATCATAGTGGAATATACAGTATATGAAAAGCGAAGGTCACATCATTTTCACCTCAGGTCGTTATGGCAACCGTTGGCATCTTTGCAATACAACACAGGTGAAAATATATATATAAAAAAATCTATATTATAAAGAAAATAAATTAAAGTCATGGAAAGATTATGGAAAAAAAACCTTCTGGAGAACTTTCTGTACATCTGCTGCTGTCACATTGCCAGTGACGCAGCTATAAAAAGTTAGCATTAAATGTTTATAGTCAGCATTTTTTTAAATATACAAACACCTTAAACTTACAATTTAAAGAACAGGCAAACAGAATTAATGTGCTTTAAATCCTCAGCTATGGGAGTAATCTTTACAGTGCATATGAAAGTTTTGGATGTAGCGTATGAATATAATGGTCTGTTGAGGATTGAGGAACATTTTCAGTCTTTTATATTTTTTTGTTCAGCATTCCAATCCTTTAGAAATGTTTTTTTCTAATATACATACTGTATATATATATATATATATATATATATATATATTTTTTTTTTTTTTTTACAAAACTTTCTATTAACATCCAAAGTATTTACTTTAAAGAAACATCATCTTCTAAGTTTTCTTAGTGATGTTAACGGTACATGAAAAACAAAACTTTCTAATATACTTCCATTATCAAATTTGCTTAGTTCTTTTGGTATCATTTGCTAAAAACATACCTAGGTAGGCTCTGAAGCAGCAATGCTACTAGGAGCTAGATAATGATTGGTGGCTGCACATGTATTCCTCTTGTCATTGGCTCACCAGATGTACTCAGATAGATTCCAGTAGTGCATTGCTGCTCCTTCAACAAATGATACCAAAAGAATGTAGCAAATTTGATAATAGAAGTAAATCAGAAAGTTGTTTAAAATATTATGCTCTGTCTGAATCTTTAAAGAAAAATGTAGGGTTTTATGTCCTTTAAAATATTAATGTATACCCCATTGATACTAATCGATAAGGGCTGGATTACGAGTTGAGCGCAAATGAAAGATCCTGCTCGTACGTTTCATGTGCGCTAAGCCGACGTGAAATATGAATATTTCCCATTCCAATGTTCTTTACATAGCAGAATATGTACTATATATATATTTATATGTGTGATTTTTTTTTTTGAAAAATATATACCTATACCTATTTACATAGATACAGTACTGTGCAAAAGTTTTAGGCCACCATTACATTTTTTGTTTTATCAAAGGTATAATGACCATATGTAATTATTTCTCAGTTTGTTAATTCAAATGCAACCAGAAAATGCAGGATATTTGTATGAAGTATTAAAAACCAGAAAAAAAACAGAAAAAAATGCTTCTATAGGATAAAGTGGCAAGTATTTAGTGTGATCCCCCCCTTACACTTAAGCAATAGCAGGAACATGGCTCTCGTACACCTAAATGTAATAGAACCCTTATTAATGTCATTGCTAACACCTGTATTTTTCCTACTTTTCAAATAAATATCAAAATGACTGCTGTGGAAAAGGTCTATTACTCCAGGTTTGTTCAAAACATGCTTGAGCATTACATACACATGCGGTATGAGTTTAATTCATTGATAGCTTGATAATAAGATCAACTCTTAATCATACCATTCTATTTAAAATGCCAAAGATCACAAAATTTGAGAGATATAAAATCATACTTTGCATCTGCAAGGTCACTCTCAAAAGGAGATCAGCAAAATTCATTGGGATGCCAAGTTGACCCTTCTACAGTCTGAAGAAGCTTGATCAGAAATGGTCTTTGTGGAAAGGTAGCAGCCAAGAAACCACATTTTCAAAAGGGTTAAAAGGCTAAGATATGCTAAAGCTCCCAAAAATCTGAAAGCAGTGGAAAAGAGTATTATGGAGTGAAAAATCCAAGTTTGAAGTTTTTGGGTCCAATCGTCGACAATATCTTGCGGCCTTCAGTGGAACATGGTGAAGGGTCTGTCGTGGTTTGGGGTTACATTTCTGCCAGTGGTGTTGGCAATATTGTCTGAATTGATGGGATCATGAATGCTGAAAAGTACAGATAGGTCTTAATTCATCATGCCATTCCTTCTAGAAAGCATGTGATTTGGAAGAATAACGAACCCAAGCACCCTGCTAATGCAGTGAAATCATATTTGGATAGAAAAACAGCTGATAAAATACTGACAGTCATGGACCGGCCTCCTCCGAGTCCAGGCCGGAATATTATAGAGGCAGTTTGGTATCACCTGGACAGAGAAAGAAATAAAAGACAATCTAAATCTAAAGAAGAACTCTGGAAAGTGCTGAAAGAAGCCTGGTATAATTTACCGGAAGATTACTTCAGAAACCTTCAGGACAGTCTCCCCAAAAGAGTGCAAGATGTGCTTAGTGCCAAGGGAGGTCACACTAAATACTGACTTTTGCCTGAAGAAGCTGTTTTGTTCTGAAAATGTTGTTTTTATAATTTGTGTACATATTCCCTGTATTTTCTTTTTGTATCTTAATAAAGAGACCAAAAAATAAATATGGATGATCAATAAAACTTTTCTAAAACAACAAATCTAATGGTGGCCTAAGATTGTTGAACAGTAATATATATATATATATATATATATATATATATATATATATAACCTCTGATGAAGAAGGGAATGAAATAGTGATAGCCCCTTCGAAACGCGTAAGGTGACAATTTATTATAGGGAAGGCTTACCCCTATTATCTGTATTGGAGCAAGTTATGCTTTGTGGGTCTGAAGTTTGCTTTGGGTACATTTGGATTTTCTTTGTACATATGAACTGATGCTGGACTATTCACATTGATTTTCTGTGTGCCGATTTTATACCTCATACTTTAAGGATTTTAAATGTGAGTGGAACTGATTGTGTTATTTTATTGTGTGTTGATTAAAAAACGGTTTTACACTATGTACATGTTTTTGTTTTTTTCTGCATAACTGGCAACTGGAATTGGAAGTTTCCATCTAAGAGAGCACAGGAACCAAGAGTGTACACCGAAAGTTCTACATTAACAGAAAGTATCAGTGCTGGGAAGTCTTCACATTAAGAGACCCACGATCAGCTTGATCCATACTTCAGGGGGTGCCAAGCCCATCAGTGACATTGCTACATTCTTACCTCATAGGATTGAGGTTACTGGAAGTAAGTGCACATCTAAAGGGGGAGAGATTGATGAAGATTTACATAAAGATTTCATTCTTCCATCTTTTGGAACTGTGCATCGTATTGTGTATTTTATCATATATTAATACCACCATTTTATTTTAGATTTGTTCTTTATGGTATAACTGTCTACAGGTTTACAGTTTCTTTGCCTGCCTTTATTGACCTTTAAATAGTGTATTAGCTGTTTTACTTTGCGCCATCCACCATCTTGTTTATATATAGGAATATCTATTTAAAATATATAAAACATATTCTCCTATGTGAAGAACATTGGAATGTGAAATATTTACACTATATACACAATAAATACTTTATTAAATATGAAATATGAATATTGCATCAGTATGATTTTCATGTTTTTAGCTACTTGACTGCAAAGGGCTCAAATGAATTTATATATATATGACTATATGTGTGTAAATATGTATTTATTTGTCTATATATGTCTGTAAATACATATATACACACACATATCCAAATATATACATGTATATGTGTACAGGTATATGGACATGTGTATACATGTATCTCGGTTAAATCCTTTTGCATGCCTTTTTTTTCTAACACCTGAGATCTCATATCTTTGAGCCCTTAATAATTTTTATTAGATATTGTTATTATGAGACTGTACTATGTATTTTTTGTTGAGCGCAACAGTTAACCAGAGCGCTAAAGTCAGTCTATCCCGTGCATTAAATTCAATTGCACTCAAGCGAACATGTATACTTTAAATTCGTAATACGCATGCTAATACTAACATGTGCAAAGACCCGCAATATACCCCTAATCACGCCACTCGTAATGCAGCCCTAAAAGTTTTACAGCAAAATCTTTAGTGATGTAAAATAATTATATTTTATGATGGATCAGGTAATTTTTTTTTTTTTTGCTTCAAATTCTAAAATATTCCTGTCCGTATCTCCATATGAATAAAAGTTTTTTAAAAAAATTAAACAAAATGACAGCAAAATACAGCTAAACATCAAACAAATTAACAGACATGGGCTAGAAAAAATGGTAAAAAAGTGCTATTACAAGATTTATTAAAGCAAAAGATACATATTGTAAGTAGAAATAAAACAGATATTGATAATGGCTGCCATGTTTGGATGTAGGTTATTGCTCTTCAATTCATGATACAAGCAATTAATCATTTCATATAATTTTAAGTTATTTTATAATTAATATTTAATAAAATATTTGTAATTAATATATTTATGCATATTCCATTGCAATTATAAATTAAGATTTAAATTCACAATAGCATGTGAATTAAAAATATAAAACTTATAAAACTAAAAAAAAGACATAAAAAAAGTAACAGTGTTGAAAAAGGAAAAAAAATTGCTTTCAATAGGTCCCCCCCCCCAAAAAAAAGCCTGTAAAGGGCCAGATTACGAGTGGAGCGCAAAATTGCAGTTATGCAAGTGCAATATTTGCCTTCCACTCATTAAAGGGACTGTTAACACCAGAATTTGTGTTGTTTTAAAAGTAAAGTAAAAGGATTTATGACATGTGAGACATCCTTTGTCATATACCTTTTGAGCTGCAATTGTGGGGTCCAATATGTTGGACGCACCTGCCGCAAGGTGAAAAAGAGGTGGAGTGAACACATATAATATTAATAAAAAATCCAAATCACATAATGTATCAAGACACTGCCTTGCTTATCACAACAAACAAAAAAAAAAAAAAACAGATGAAAATTATACCCATAGAGATAATCTCTAGATCTTTATCTGATGCATTCTTGACTCTCAGAAAAAGAGAGATATTTTGGATCAGAAAATTGAGAACACTCCAACCAGAAGGACTCAATGAAAATTTAGACATGGCAGCTTTCTAAATAGAATATTAGAAATATGATCTTTTTAGTTGACACTAAGGTAATGCTCTCTCTTTAATTGGCCTTGTAGTTTTTCGTGTCGGGTATCTACTAATTTTTATTGGGGTGTATTTATTCAGTCTTATCTGACATACATATCTATTATTCATAACCCCTCAATAGAATATTATTCATATATTTAAAATGTAAGTAGATGTAAGATTTACCACTACCATATACCTTCCCTGTTTCTAGTGTCTCCTCTCACTGAAACATAGGGACTTACAATATGTCATAGAGGCTATCTTATTAATTACACCTATCACTAATATTTTATTACACATCTTTGACCACTTGATGGTTCAACACCTTACTATTTCTTCAAAGTATATTTTATCACATTTGTTCCATTTATACACTAATTCCATTGCACACCACAATTAGTAATCCCAATGAGATCTAGAGAATCCAGGCCATATATATTAATTATTACCATTTGGCCACTAGCTGAATATTCCTTAGGATAATGTAGTTTGTATTATCCCATCTCACTATTCCACATTCTAGAAATTAGCAGCACATTAACGTTATTTGTATTAATGAGTGTACACTCAATTACTCTTTATATTTATATTTTCACCTTTGCTATTATATTATAGCGAGTAATCACTAATATTATACCTTAAATTAATTTTTTCCACTTATGAACTTAGACTACCTGCACCCTTTTAATATTGATCCTTCTTAGTGAAAGCATATCTCTATGTAACCTATTGTCCAGAATTTTATTTAACTTTCATATACTCTAGTATCAGCTTATCATCTTTATTGAAAATACATTTAAATATATTATAGATATTCCGACTAAAATATGCACATTGTGATGTATATAAGCACCATTACTAAATCTGCATTATTGTTGTTAGTCTAGGTTTCCCAATAGAGATTTTTTCCTTTTATTTTTTATATGTTGTCCACAATTGATATACTTTTATCTTTTATAATCTTATACTTGACAAATTACATGATTTATATTCTTATACAGCATTGCTTTGATTTGGCATATGCCTTACTATCTGTCCATATCCCCAGCATTTGTAGCTGACAGTGTACTAGTAACGCAACGATCACGGACGATCTCAATCTCTGAAGACACTTAAGAAATTCTTACACACTTTCCTTTCTATCGATACTTAGGCACATTCATATAATGTAACAAAGCGCCATAGGGCAATTGTGATAGGTATCCGTACACGTTCTTACACGCTCTCTTATTGGCTTCTTTCCAGACTCTCATACCTCACACGATGTTGGATAGGCACATTGCAACTCCCTCACGGATAGGGTGATTGTTCACACTCCCCATTTACAATGCACGTATCAGCATTGTCCCAAATATTTAGAGTTAGGCTCATGACGTATACATACACAGTTGATTCAGCTATACACCGTCCAACACATAAAGAACACTTTTTTCCCTAAATTTACTTACACAGTCTCTTGGTTATATTCTGGTAAGAAAACCAGTATGGATCCTAAACAAATCTTAACAAACTAGTCAAGCGATGTCTTATAAAGATCCACACACAATCTCTCTAATAAACCGTAAGTCAGCATTAACGGTTATTTCAAATACAATGATATCAAATGGCAGCTATAGATGCTGTTTACATCAATGAAATCGAATCCAGTTTGCAATTGATCAAGTTGTCTATAGTGTATATTATTAACACATTGGTAAATAAGTTGTTTTAATTGGAAGGATATATGGATGTCATAGTAGATGTACCTTTTCCTTATATGCAAATACATGTTTTATGAATTGTTTTATGTTTTAATAATCTGCTTTAATTGTGATGGGCTACATTGCAAGAGGGCAGCTTTAAGTTTATGCACTGTGCCAATTCCATTGTATGTATGATATATTTTTTTATTAGGATGATCATTTGTTTGCTTAATACCACCTGACCTATATGTGTTTACAATTGTTACCAAACCAACCACATAAATGTGATCACAGACAGGTGTTGTATGTTAATTGATCATCCAATCATAAGGGTTTTCTGGTTTTTAGATCTTTGTTAAATAGCAAGTGTATCATAATGTTTGTTATAGCCTGATGAAACAGCCCTGAGTAGGATGATAAACGCGTCGCTGTGTGAATAAAGATATTTTATACTTTTATACACTTGCTATTGTGTGGTTTATCACCTCCTGTGAAAATTACATTTCTGTTCCTGGTTCTTGCTGAGGACTATCTTTTGCACTAGTTTACTGGGCGACATTTTGGTTCCAGTTTGCTGATATTGCACCTACAGGTGCCTGCTATCTTGTAAGTACAAGCACTTGGTTATATTCTATCCTTGTCCAGATGATATTGGGCCATGTTGGTTTGCCTTCTTTGCCCCTTTAGGCACATGAACATTGGTATTTCAGGGGATTTCTGACTGTCTCTGCGCTAAGGATAACAGTGTGTTGGACCACTGTGAAGTTTCAGCCTGCTCCACTAGCACCAGCTGGGTGCTTTATGTTTGTGATTATTCACATTCCCCTGTGTTGTTGTTTTTACCTGTATTGGCGATATTAGGCCATGGTGGCGCCTCTGTTTTTTACTCTTTTCTAGATTCTGAACACCAGGATAGCCATCCTTTGACAGAGAGCAGCCTCAACGTCCGGATTCTCTTGTCATCTTGGTGTTATGGACTTTTATATTATCTGATTTCATTTCACTTTATATACTGCTTTAATTTTTAATTCTCATCATTTTATTATTTTATTTTTTGAATATTGTTATTATTATTTTATATGGTGCTTAACATAGAATACTGTGCTGTTACTCACTATTGAGATTCCTTAAAGCCCTTGCATAGATTTTCAATTGTATTTGTTATTGCGGAAGCGCCCCCTAAGGGCGTGTTGTGTTCTGAGCACACATCACTCTCTATATACATATTAATCTGCCGCCCCGACATTGCTGCAAACTACATAAAATTATTAACCCCTATTCCGCCGCTCCTGGACTGCACCGCAACTAAATAAAATTATTAACCCCTATCCCGCCGTTCCTGGACCCCTCCACAACCTAAATAAAGTTATTAACCCCTAAACCTCTGGCCTCCCACATCACTACCATTAACTAAACCTATTAACCCCTAAACCTCTGGCCTCCCACATCACTACCATTAACTAAACCTATTAACTCCTAAACCGCCAGTCCCCCACATTGCCATAAATTAAATTAAGCTATTAACCCCTGAACCAAACAACCCGCTAACTTTACATTAAAATTACAACATCTCTATCTTATAATAAATTTAAACTTACCTGTAGAATTAAAATAAACTATATTACACTATTATTTAACCTACCCTAACTATTATACTACAATTACTTTAAACTAGCAATTAAATTAACTATATTATATATTAAACCCTACTCAAATTATTTAAAGGGACAGTCAACACCAGAATTTTTGTTGTTTAAAAAGAAAGATAATCCCTTTATTACATATTCCCCAGTTTTGCATAACCAACACAGTTATAATAATACACGTTTTACCTCTGTAATTACCTTGTATCTAAGCTTCTGCTGACTGCCCCCTTATTTCAGTTATTTTGACAGACTTGCATTATAGAATTATTACAAAGAAGACGGACAGAGAAAGTGAAGCATATTGGGCACACTTGAAAGGGCAAAAACCATTGCTATATTAATTGTGTGGTGTGTCGTGTATTAATTAAAACTTAACTTTTAGATCAATTATCATTAAAAAAGGAGTGGAGTTTTCCACCAATGAATAAAAGAGAAACAAACAATATTAAAATTGTGTCCGATTAGTACTCGGTACACAAAAGCTCCTCTCAAATGTGATACAGTGATCAGTTTGTATCACACTGTCCTGTTGAAACCAAGTAAATATCAGATATTTCACTATATGTTATTTTTATGAGAGTATGAGTACCATTCCCATCATAATAGGTCTATTTCATTCAAATTTCCCCATTGCACATATCATTATATAAATGATTTTGTGTTTATCAGTCGCTAATGGGGTTATTTGACAACAAATTGTTGCCACACTATTATAAGAGTCTGATTTGGCAAATACAAGATTAATAAGTGTTGGTGTACAGGTAATTTTATTCAGGTAAATGTGAGAAAAACATTTGTAATAAACACCTATATGTCCTGGTGTTTATACTGTTCACATTAGTTCGATATTGAAAATAGTTGTTGCTGCCAGTGTTGACAGATTTGCTATGTTAATCGTATATTGTTTATTGTGAATCAACCTCAGTAATCATCCATTAACGTGTACTATATACGTGGTATTGGCCTGGTAAATATAATTATTCCAGGTGAGGTTGGGATTCTGAGGTAGTTCAAAGTCTAAAAACACAGTGCAGGCTCATATAAAGCGATAACCTTTTGAAAGACAGCAATCTGTTATAAGGCTTATGGTAGCCCAAATCAATTAAACCTAGGTATAATATCGTTGTAAGGAGCAGGCACTAGTGATATTTGCTGCACAAAGTATTTGCCGGAAAATAATGGCACTCAGGATAGTCTGTCTATAGTGATAGCTTACGCTTGAGCATAATGCTCCAACAAACTGTAGTTAGATTAAAGTATTAACCTTTCCCAATTAAAGCCTATAATCGCTATAACCGCTATGCCAGACTAACATCTAAAGTTTTTTTAAAAATTAAAGTAAAGGGTGCCTAAAAGAGGTCAACAATTAGTCTAATTTCAACGGACTGATTGAGAGGAGCAGTGTGAACGCCTGACGCGCGTTTCGCAACTGCTTTTTCAACGACAAATTCTTTCTCCAAATACGTGGCACTGCCATGGGCACAGAATGTGCCCCAACATATGCTAACATATATCTTGGATGGTGGGAGCGGGAACACATATTTGGAGAAAAGATGGAACAATACACTGATAACATACTGTTGTGGCTCAGGTACATAGATGATGTATTCATCCTATGGAAGGGAGAAGAATCGAGATTCAAACAGTTCATTCATGAACTAAACTGCAATGATCTAAATTTAAAACTAACGTTTGAAATCAGCAATACAGCAGTAACCTTTCTTGACTTGACAATCTCAAGGGATATGTTTGGATGTGTACAATCAGGTATACACAGAAAAGAAACGGCTACAAACTCGATACTATCTTTTGACAGTGCACATCACCCTTCTACCAAAAAAGTAATTCCATATGGAGAATTCTTAAGAATACGGAGAAACTGTTCAGAAATTAACACTTTTAAAAAGGAATCAAAAGAACTAAAAATGAGACTGAAAAGCAGAGGATATCCAAACAGCATTCTTAGAAGGGCATACCATAAAGCACTCCATATGAATAGGAATGAGCTATTATTCCCTAAACAAAAACAGAACAAGGACACAAGAATTTGTTTTGTGGGCACATACAACATAGCCCACAAAGAGATAACTACGATATTGAACAAGCATGCTCACATATTGCAAACCGATGTAGACCTAGCCAAAAATGTGGGAAACAAGATTGCCATTAGTTGGAAAAGGGCACCAACGATTAGAGACAAAGTCATGAGAAGTCACTTTGCAAGAAAACCCAGCATTAGAAAGGATGGATTAACAGGTACATATCCATGCGGTGCATGCAAATTCTGTGTCTATATGAAAACTATCAAAGAAATGCCCATCTTTCCAGATGATGTGAAAAGAATGAATGGTCTGTTTAACTGCAGAACGTACAATGTAATATACTGCTTGGAATGCAGCTGCAACAAAAAGTATGTGGGAATGTCCACTAGGGAACTCAGGAGAAGACTAGGTGAACACCTGGGAAACATAAAAAATGCCAAAAAAGATCTTGAAAAAGATAAGAAACTAACATCAGTTGCAAGACATTTTTTAGACTGCCATGACAGTAAACCAGAATTGAAATGCTGGGTCCTACAAAAACTGACCTTGGGTATCAGAGGAGGAAATATAGAGAATACCCTTCTAAAGGCTGAATCCAGATGGATCTTTTGATTACAGAGCATGAAACCAAATGGGCTAAACGAAATGATACAATACAGTGCCTTTTTACACTAACCCTCATAAAAATGTTTGACTAGACACAGTACAATAATTCTGTGTCGAGATTATACTTGATAGATCTACAAAAAGCATATACATAAATAAAAACAAAAAACACAATTGTGTAAAAAATCTATTTATTGGCATACCCTTGTCTGATCAACAATTTAAATAATATACAGAGTATATGTCCAGTTATAAAACCAAATGAATTATATAACCAAAGGTACTCTGTAATATATATATATTTTTAATTGAGTTTTTAAAAGAATGAGATAAATTTACCCTGCACAGTCTAAGACATCATGTTTGACTATACATAGTACCTAGAATATAACCAGCCAACTGTGATTTTCAATGACTATGATCGGAAATATAATGTTCAGCCATCTCATCTATGATAAAAGAACACACATCCCTGATATGGTGCTACAATGGCACTATGTGTAAACCATACAAAGATCAGATTAAATCACAAAATCTATATCGTGTATATAGTTCAAATGTAAAAATGGCACGTTAATATAAATATAGTATAACATTGCTATGTATTAAACATGATAAATGTGCATAATGAAATTGTGACTAATTTTGAACATCGAATATATGTGGCACAATAAAATGACATAAGAACATTTTTTATCCTATAATATTATCTAGCTATAAAGTGTAAAAAGCACTGTATAAATATAACAGTGCCTAAATATAACAGTGCCACAATTGAAGGATCCACTTTGTTTGGGCTGCAACGGGATACACATTACCAGTCCTCACAAATATTTGTTCAAATAATAGCAACAAATAGACAAAGTATACATATGGTAGTCACAAGTGACGTCTGATCGTCTAAATATATATGATAGAAATGTTGGAATCATAAGATACAAATATCATACAAGGATCTACATATATATGCTCAAACACTTGCTTTGCAATAGATAGTATACATCTATAGTAGTATTAACTATCGTTGATCACTCAATTTACATGCGAGATCAGTCTGACACAAAAAGATAAAAATTAGACGAGTAATCTATTGGACACGTTAACAAACACACCCCCTAGTCTGATAGGCCACAGCTGACGATGACGCTACCGTGCCATCATCACATCGCAAGATGGTAGAAAACAGCCGATAGGGTGACAAGAATTTACAAAAATGCAATCAGCCATGTGATTGGCTGAAGGTCCTTTAAAAGTAGTGTGTGGCGGTCGGACCGGACGCCTCTGAAAAAGCAGTTGCGAAACGCGCGTCAGGTGTTTGCACTGCTCCTCTCAATCAGTCCGTTGAAATTAGACTAATTGTTGACCTCTTTTAGGCACCCTTTACTTTAATTTTTAAAAAAACTTTAGATGTTAGTCTGGCATAGCGGTTACAGCGATTATAGGCTTTAATTGGGAAAGGTTAATACTTTAATCTAACTACAGTTTGTTGGAGCATTATGCTCAAGCGTAAGCTATCGCTATAGACAGACTATCCTGAGTGCCATTATTTTCCGGCAAATACTTTGTGCAGCAAATATCACTAGTGCCTGCTCCTTACAACGATATTATACCTAGGTTTAATTGATTTGGGCTACCATAAGCCTTATAACAGATTGCTGTCTTTCAAAAGGTTATCGCTTTATATGAGCCTGCACTGTGTTTTTAGACTTTGAACTACCTCAGAATCCCAACCTCACCTGGAATAATTATATTTACCAGGCCAATACCACGTATATAGTACACGTTAATGGATGATTACTGAGGTTGATTCACAATAAACAATATACGATTAACATTGCAAATCTGTCAACACTGGCAGCAACAACTATTTTCAATATCGAACTAATGTGAACAGTATAAACACCAGGACATATAGGTGTTTATTACAAATGTTTTTCTCACATTTACCTGAATAAAATTACCTGTACACCAACACTTATTAATCTTGTATTTGCCAAATCAGACTCTTATAATAGTGTGGCAACACTTTATTGTCAAATAACCCCATTAGTGACTGATAAACACAAAATTATTTATATAATGATATGTGCAATGGGGAAATTTGAATGAAATAGACCAATATTGATGGAAATGGTACTCATACTCTCATAAAAATAACATATAGTGAAATATCTGATATTTACTTGGTTTCAACAGGACAGTGTGATACAAACTGATCACTGTATCACATTTGAGAGGAGCTTTTGTGTACCGAGTACTAATCGGACACAATTTTAATATTGTTTGTTTCTCTTTTATTCATTGGTGGAAATCTCCACTCCTTTTTTAATGATTATTGATATAAAAGTTTAGTTTTAATTAATACACGACACACCACACAATTAATATAGCAATGGTTTTTGCCCTTTCAAGTGTGCCCAATATGCTTCACTTTCTCTGTCCCTCTTCTTTGTAATAATTCTATACTATTTGGCATAAGGCACTACCTACTGGAAACACCCAGGTTTGGTTTCTATAGGTCTAAGGGCTAAAAACCCACTATCCCCCCCTCTCTCCCTAGAGGTTATAGGGAACTCATAATCAGACTTGCATTATAGCCAATCAGTGCTCACTCCTAGGTCACTTCACGTGCATGAGCTCAAAGTTATCTATATGAAACACATGAACTAATGCCCTCTAGTGGTCAAAATGCATTTAGATTAGAGGCAGTCTTTAAGGTCTTTAAGAAATTAGCATATGAACCTCCTAGGTTTAGCTTTCAACTAAGAATACCAAGAGAACAAAGCAAAATTGGTGATAAAAAAAAATTGGAAGTTGTTTTAAATTACATGCTCTATTTATATCAAGAAAGTTTTTTTGGGACTTGACTGTCCCTTTAAATCTACTATTAAAAATTAATAAATTGATGAGGGGTACCCATTTGTCGTAGCCAAGCACGACATTACATACCTTGATATCAGAATATCGGCTAATCCTAATAAATTATATTCTAATAACTTAACACCTATATGTGCCAAACTGCAAGCCCAGATGATATCCTGGAAATCCTTGCCTCTCTCACTTTCGGGGAGAATTGGCTTTCTTAAAATGGTAATACTCCCTCGATTATTATACCCGTTGCTCATGCTGCCCTTAATTTTTTTTTATTTTTTTTTTATTTTGGAGGGTCCAACAAGTACAAAAGCAAGATTCGGTTTGCTCAGTGAAACATAAGACATAGGTTAATACAAAGATACGTAATAACATACATAAGATTATACATTGCAATTCAGTTCAATGACCAAGTTAAGAAATATATCGCATGTATAATGCTTGGAGAGAAAACACAAGACCTCCCTCTTTTTTACCTCAAGGATAGCTGAGGCCACTTTTGGACCCCAATGAATTTAAATAGCCAATCAGAGGATTTTTGGGTGGTATAGGCCACTTTTGGGCCTATAATTAACTTTTTCCTTTGCATGTCTACCAGGACCATGGGTAGGTCCAGAGAACTGATACAAGAATTGAAGGAGGAAACACATGAACTAATGCCCTCTAGTGGTCAAAATGCATTTAGATTAGAGGCAGTCTTTAAGGTCTTTAAGAAATTAGCATATGAACCTCCTAGGTTTAGCTTTCAACTAAGAATACCAAGAGAACAAAGCAAAATTGGTGATAAAAAAAAATTGGAAGTTGTTTTAAATTACATGCTCTATTTATATCAAGAAAGTTTTTTTGGGACTTGACTGTCCCTTTAAATCTACTATTAAAAATTAATAAATTGATGAGGGGTACCCATTTGTCGTAGCCAAGCACGACATTACATACCTTGATATCAGAATATCGGCTAATCCTAATAAATTATATTCTAATAACTTAACACCTATATGTGCCAAACTGCAAGCCCAGATGATATCCTGGAAATCCTTGCCTCTCTCACTTTCGGGGAGAATTGGCTTTCTTAAAATGGTAATACTCCCTCGATTATTATACCCGTTGCTCATGCTGCCCTTAATTTTTTTTTTTTATTTTTTTTATTTTGGAGGGTCCAACAAGTACAAAAGCAAGATTCGGTTTGCTCAGTGAAACATAAGACATAGGTTAATACAAAGATACGTAATAACATACATAAGATTATACATTGCAATTCAGTTCAATGGCCAAGTTAAGAAATATATCACATGTATAATGCTTGGAGAGAAAACACAAGACCTCCCTCTTTTTTACCTCAAGGATAGCTGAGGCCACTTTTGGACCCCAATGAATTTAAATAGCCAATCAGAGGATTTTTGGGTGGTATAGGCCACTTTTGGGCCTATAATTAACTTTTTCCTTTGCATGTCTACCAGGACCATGGGTAGGTCCAGAGAACTGATACAAGAATTGAAGGAGGTCACAGCAATTAACATGATATGGACTAATAACAGTTAATATGATGATAACTTATACAGTGCCAGAGAAACAACAAAAAAGGAAAGTACAAGAACTGTGGGTAATGCGTTAAAACTCATGACTGCTAACATTGTTATACCTGCCATAAGGCTAGTGAAACAGAACCTGTGAAGACTGTGGTTACAAAAAGTTTCTTGTTTTCATTACGCTTTGCTTACAGCTAGAATCATTTAACATCAACCACAATCCCTTCAGTCTTAACGGTTACAATAGGCTTTCATGTAGGCTAACAGTATACTGAAGTCATGTGATCAAACAGTTTTGCAAACAATAAAACACATACGAATAGGCACAATAGGTCTTTCCTTGTTAGGGCCCGGAGATCCATCTTTACACTAATATGAGGACAAACTTTAATAAAGCTCTACGAACTGGGCAGAGGCTACAAAACTCTGCCAACAAAATAGATATGGAGGATAAACAATCTATCCCTTACCACACAGGGGGGGCGGATAAAAGGCTTGTGATAAAGTCCCCTATATCAGACATAGTACCCAGCCTGACCTGTATATGCTGCACATGCTCTCATTATCAAAATAATATATAGCTTCCAGAGGGGACAATAGCAGTATTAAGGTAATAATCGCCTTACAAAATACATATGGCAGGGAATGCCAAAAGTCTCTCTGGATTAGTGGCTAATAGTAACTTTTAGTGGGTAAAACCTCCGTAAAGACATGAGAATCTATATGTGTCTGTGTATATAATATAGCCATAGCAGATAATTCTGTCTCTACGGAGGTACCACTAATGGTAAATTACCCGACTGTTTAGGGGCAGATATGCTGTATAGTGGGCCCTAGGGAGCTTAAGTCTAATCCTTCCTGTAGTCTATTTGTAGAATCTCTACCTCCTCATAATCCAGAATGGTGATACACACACATATATACTATCACATACAGATTTCTGACAGGCTTATGATCTAAGATTTTCAGCTAAGTGTAAGAACTTAAGTAGGAATGTTACAAGTGTGGGGTCTGGATAGTTTCAGAACATGTGTTCTCATGAATGCTAGATCACCCCACGTATTGTAGCTAGTATTGTAATATATAATATAAATGATTCGCAAATCTATTAGTATGAGAGACCCTACTAAACAATGCTCAGTCTATATAAGTGCTGGGAAAAACTTGCTGCATATAATGGGTATTTTTCAACAACTTAACATGGAGTAAATAACTAACAGGTCTGTAATTTTATGGAATAGCTTTAAACATAAGCATATTTACTAAAAAGTGTTACCTTATCATGTTATCTAGAGCAGAGGCTGCAATACTAAATCAGCCCAGGGGCATCATAAAAAACATTATATAACATTCAGTGTCCCGGCTCTAGTAAATTGTGAGATTAAAGTCACCAGACATCAACAATAGCAGAGTCTTAATGTCCTGTAGGCTTAGATCCACATCCAGTGTCACTCTTCAACCCACTCCTTTCCTACGCGCTAGTGAACAGGCTACACTCCCAGACTCTACACAGCTTACCAAGGCATCTGTAATCACTGTTAGTCTCCTATGGAGGGGCCTGTATAAAACCAGAAATGGCCAACCTGCGCTGAATCCCTGCACAGGGCAGCGCCAAATGCTTCTCTCCTGCATACCCACCCTGTGATGTGGCCCCTCGGACTCCACTATGTAAGCTACAAAACTAGGGGACCCATCAGACACCTAGCGAGTAATTCTGTCCTCACTAGGTAGCTTACGCCTGGGAAACATTGCCGTGGGCATGCTCAGAAATCTCTTCTTACGAAGAAAGCCAGCCTCAACCTCTTCTTTCTGCACCGGAGGGGCGGCCGTATCCCCCCGCGCAGCAACCAGGGCTAAGGGGTATGGTTTCTCAGTGCAAGTTAGCATGGAATGGGTAAATCTGGTCTCACTGGGCAGCGAATATAGGTTAGGGTGCATGACCCCACATTTGACGATGGGCTCCCCAAGTTCCGCATCCTCAAGCACAAAAGCACTTCCCACTGATATTTCTGAATGGGGAATATACAGAGAGTGGTCAAAACTGCTTGTCCCTGAGAGGCTCACATTCCCACTCACTCTTGACTGCTGACCAGCAAAGCACAGCGTACTCTTCTGTTGTCCGGCAGAGCCCATATCCCCTGCTGTTTTAGCCTCAGCAGAATAGTCCCGAACACTAACAGCTTGCATTTTTAATAGGAGATGATCAAATCTGGCCAGCATTACAGACTCATACTCCGCAAACATAGCTTTTACTGCACTATATAAATCCTCCATCCTGAAGGTTGTAAAGCTCCAAACAGCGCAGGTGGCAACACTGCGTAATGTTGTGTAGGGATTAGCTACTCTCAGGCAGTATGGCCGGCATCCGTGTTGATGGTCTTTATGGCCCTTGTGTCACCAGGCTAATGTCGCTTACCCCTTGGTAATGAAGGGTCAATTGCGGTAAGAAATCACGTCTGTTCTGACACTCACGGTCTGAAGGCCCAATGCTGGCGTGTTACCAGAATCCTTCAGATTTCATAAGTCTCGCACTCTGCGGGTTCCCGGTACATAGTCTGACTGGTCACTCAGCTACAGGGGTGGTCTGGGGCGATTTTATACGCAATAATCTTGATTTTTAGTTCTTTTATATATGTTTATGGCAGGAGCTATGATCAAACACGTCTGTTCTGCCCTTACTTTTAAGCAAATCAGATGTTAAAATGTTAAACGCTGCACAATCAGCTTTGTATGGAGAGAGGGAAAGCCATGTATCTTGAGGGAAAATATGAGCATGGGTTTCCTTAATGGGGTGAAAAAAGTTATGGAGATTAGGCGCTTAATCTGCAAAAGGGATAAAGGTGTGTATGGAGGTCGTTAGCTAAATATGTAGAAAAAACTGGACCTTGGACAGAATAAGTGAAAAATTCTTCTACAATTTATTTTCAAAATAAAAACATGATAATACCAAGATAAAATAAATCACAATCCCTAAGTGTTGCAACACTATATCGATCAATTCATAAAATTTCTAAAATTCAGATATACATTTGTTTCATACACAAATAAAAGGATTTATCTGCTCTTGTGTATCCTTTGTTCAAAGATTTTAGATAGAATGTATTCTTTTATTTCAACACAATTAATAATATTTGTCTCTATTTGATATTTTATATCTATATTTCATCAACTTTAAAATTACAAATATGTAGCAAAAACTAACAATTAGTTAAAACAATTTAAATGCAAGATTATAAATGGTGTCCCCACAATGGCTGTTTACTTATATTGGTTGTAATTTTGTGTATCTAAAAAGTTCATCAAAGCATTTGTAAGTAATTGGAGATAAATTACTGAGGGCTGTGTCTTTGTGTTACCTTGTCACTGGTCTTTGTAGAAGTGCTCTGATTACAGCACCAAACTGTAGACAATCCTTTTGTTTCTGTAACTTGCGCAAGTTAGCTTTTGTGTTTGTAGTTCCTCAATCTCCTGCACTTAACTACTTCTGTACGCAGGAATTATTAATTAATTATTATTATTAATTGTGTTGAAATAAAAGAATACATTCTATCTAAAATCTTTGAACAAAGGAT
Organism: Bombina bombina; assembly: GCF_027579735.1. Classification (NCBI taxonomy): domain Eukaryota; kingdom Metazoa; phylum Chordata; class Amphibia; order Anura; family Bombinatoridae; genus Bombina; species Bombina bombina. Next base: position 941,457,743 of record NC_069503.1, read on the forward strand.
ACAAAAGAGCAGATAAATCCTTTTATTTGTGTATGAAACAAATGTATATCTGAATTTTAGAAATTTTATGAATTGATCGATATAGTGTTGCAACACTTAGGGATTGTGATTTATTTTATCTTGGTATTATCATGTTTTTATTTTGAAAATAAATTGTAGAAGAATTTTTCACTTATTCTGTCCAAGGTCCAGTTTTTTCTACATATTTAGCTAACGACCTCCATACACACCTTTATCCCTTTTGCAGATTAAGCGCCTAATCTCCATAACTTTTTCACTTTATACACCTTTCTATCTGGAAGTAGATAGTAGGAGAATAGGGCAAGGGATATTAACTCTTAAACGCTAGTTTATTTAACCCCCTTTTTTTCCTTAATGGGGGCCTGGCCCTGCCAGATTTAAGATTGTATAATTAGGCTGCATTGATCCGCCTGGTGGTGGATTGGTAGGTGGGCACCCATCACTTCTGCCGACCTGCGCTAGAGCAAGCAGTTTTGGGGGACATATCATTAGCATACTTACCACATATCACAAACTTGCAGTCTGTGAAAGCTTTAGGTCTTAATATGTTATTGAGGGATCCTTTGAAAGCCTGGCACCAAGCCAAATGTTCAATGGAAGCTCCTAACCTCCTACGCTATGGGCTCTATTTATCATTCATTTTAGAATTACGACTTTCAATTCTCCTATGAACTCGCCGCATCTCGCCCTTGCAAAGGCGCACATGTGCGCCAATATTTATCATTAAACCAGTAGTATTTTATCGCTGATTTCCATTGTCAAGATGCGGCGGATTATTGATAAATCTCGCCGCAATTTTTTAAAATGCGCCTTATTTATCATTAAAACAGCTTTCAATGTCGATTATTTCGAGCCAATAATGTTAATATCATTTTTTTAAATTTTATTTTTATCCTTTGTTTTTTAATAACTAATATAATACTTTTCTACATTTTTTAATCCATTTGAATATTATACTTATAAAAAAATTTAAATCCATTTTAATATAATCTGCCTTGCATTACATCAATATTGACTGCATTACTTCTTCAATATTTAATTGACAAATATTCAATATTGTGTTTTTAAAGTATTGATTTGTAAAATATATATATATATATATATATATATATATATATATATATATATATGCATGTATATTTTTTTTAGCTCATAGCTGACATGATCCAAGCCCCCTTGGCATGACCCACATGACTATTTCAAAAGTGTTTCTAGGGACAGTAAACTATTGCCATTGTACCTTTATTAATATTAATACAATTTTACATTTCTTTTCTGGTGAAATGTCTTTTTTGTAAATAATCTTATTTTAAACTCAACATAGTAGTTCATATGCTAATTTCATGGCTGCCTCTTATCACAGGCTTTTGAAATATCTTTTCAAAAGAGTTTGAAATTACACGTTGGCCATATAGATAACACTGTGTTCAGGCACCGGGGGTTATTTAAGGTTTACTACAAAAACAATGCTAATGCAAGAGAAGAATAGATAAGAATCAGTCACAGTCATGTCATCAGGGGGCTGGAAGAAGTCCAAGGTAACCACAGAGTTAAAAAAAAGTGTATTAATATAACTGAGTTGTTAATGCTAAACATTAAACTCACTAATAAAGTGAATATCAATCTTTTACAAACAATAAAAAAATTGATAGTAGATTGTCCCTTATTCAATCTCATACATTGTTATATTGATGTCAGTGTTATGTTTATAATAATTTATCTGTACACCAATACACGTTTAAACATAAATATTTATTTTTTATCACAAAAATAAAAAAAATTTTTGGTCACATTATGAAAAATCAAAATGTATTGTTACATGTTTTTTATTTTAAGGCGCATTTCATGCAAACTTGAATAGTTTTCTTTAAGTCCTTTTTCAGCTTTCTTTAATACCTACAATAACTGTTTCTTGTTAATTAATATGTTTTGATCTTCAGGTACTGTATAAAATAAAGAATAAGGTTATTCTTATGTATTTTTAAATCCATATATAAACACATGTCTGATATACTCACCCCAGTCATAATTAATGGTATCAGAGGAATCATTTGAACTATTTTCCTCATGGACCTCTCTGTCCACCTCTTCTTCTTGCATTACTGTGTAAAATGAAATTTTATATTTTACTCCCCTTGTGTATATTAAAAATAATTCATTATCCTTTTTTTTTTATTTCTCTCTCTCTCTCTCTCTCTCTCTCTCTCTCTCTCTCTCTCTCTCTCTCTATCTATCTATCTATCTATCTATCTATCTATCTATCTATCTATCTATATATATATATATATATAATATTCGGTACAATATATATATAGTACAATATTCGGTTATTAATATAATTTTTTTTAATATATTATTACTTACTATCTTCTAAATCATCTTCCTGCACAAGCACTTGTTCTATCTCATAATCTTGTACCACTTCTTCTCTCTCCTCATTAATAATATTTCCCTCTCCATCTTGACGGTAATTGTCAACCTGAATTTCTGCATCATCTAAATGTATAACAAAACAAAGGTTTACATTTTAAAAATGTCATTATTTTTTTATTATAAATGCAATAAAAAGTAATAAAATTAAGTTAACCTTCCAAATTCGGATTCTGAAGTTCTTCTTCCTCATTTGACTCATTTTCATAGGCCTTGCCCTACGTTGTTGCCTTCTTATTACTTAAACACAAAAAATGTTCATTTTATTTCCAACATTGTATGGATCTATATATATATATAAATTATTACAATTTATATATACCTGGGTTATCATTTCCCTCCCTGTCCATAAACACCCTTGGCAAGGGGTCAGATTCTCCACCAGAACTTGAGGAATTTTCATCAATTGGACAGAGATATCTCTGTGTTCTACGGTTTTTAACTATTTAAAAATGTAAACAAGTTAGTTGCACTTTTCAGATTATATAATGTAAAATCATATTTAATCCACAATTTAATAGAAAAGAAAAATTATTATTTTGTACATATCTTTTTGAAAAAGACCATATTTCCAATGTTAGAAATAGATTAGATAATCTTTCAAAAATTGTATTTTATTTTATCTAATCGCCTTAATAATAGGATGTGCACAACATACTTTCACACATTCTTTTCTTTTACAAACATCAAAACAAAGTTGGCTTATAATTCAGTATAAATAGATAAAAGAAAGAATCAGACATATTTTAAAAACCGTGTCATTCTTCAAGGAAGACAGTGTCTACTGTTGAATCCAAAGATTTACATCACTATCTCTTTTTAAACTTGTAAAGTTGAGAACCCAAACAATGTAACGGCTAGATTTAGAGTTTTGTCGGTAAGGACCCGCGTAGCTAATGCTGGCTTTTTTCTGGCCGCACCATAAAAACAACTCTGGTATTGAGAGTCCACAGAAAGGCTGCGTTAGGCTCCAAAAAAGGAGCGTAGAGCATATTTAACGCAACTGCAACTCTCGATACCAGAGTTGCTTACGGACGCGGCCAGCCTCAAAAACGTGCTCGTGCACGATTCCCCCATAGGAAACAATGGGGCTGTTTGAGCTGAAAAAAAAAACACCTGCAAAAAAGCCGCGTTCAGCTCCTAACGCAGCCCCATTGTTTGCTATGGGGAAACACTTCCTACGTCTGCACCTAACACTCTAACATGTACCCCGAGTCTAAACACCCCTAACCTTACACTTATTAACCCCTATTCTGCCGCCCCCGCTATTTCTGACCCCTGCATATTATTATTAACCCCTAATCTGCCGCTCCGTAAACCGCCGCTACTTACATTATCCCTATGTACCCCTAATCTGCTGCCCCTAACACCGCCGACCCCTATATTATATTTATTAACCCCTAATCTGCCCCCCTCAACGTCGCCTCCACCTGCCTACACTTATTAACCCCTAATCTAAAAAGAACTAAGTTACAAAAAATAAAAAAATATTTACAAACATAAGAAAAATATTACAACAATTTTAAACTAATTACACCTACTCTAAGCCCCCTAATAAAATAACAAAGCCCCCCAAAATAAAAAAAATGCCCTACCCTATTCTAAATTACTAAAGTTCAAAGCTCTTTTACCTTACCAGCCCTGAACAGGGCCCTTTGCGGGGCATGCCCCAAGAAGTTCAGCTCTTTTGCCTGTAAAAAAAAACATACAATACCCCCCCCCAACATTACAACCCACCACCCACATACCCCTAATCTAACCCAAACCCCCCTTAAATAAACCTAACACTAAGCCCCTGAAGATCATCCTACCTTGTCTTCACCATACCAGGTTCACCGATCGGTCCTGGCTCCAAAATCTTCATCCAACCCAAACGGGGGCTGGCGATCCATCATCCGGTGGCTGAAGAGGTCCAGAAGAGGCTCCAAAGTCTACATCCTATCCGGGAAGAAGAGTAGATCCGGACTGGCAACCATCATCTTCCAAGCGGCATCTTCTATCTTCATCTGATGAGGACCGGCTCCATCCTGAAGACCTCCACCACGGACCCATCTTCATCCGGCGATGTCCAACTGAAGAATGACGGTTCCTTTAAGGGACGTCATCCAAGATGGCGTCCCTCGAATTCCGATTGGCTGATAGGATTCTATCAGCCAATCGGAATTAAGGTAGGAATATTCTGATTGGCTGATGGAATCAGCCAATCAGAATCAAGATCAATCTGATTGGCTGATTGGATCAGCCAATCGGATTGAACTTGATTCTGATTGGCTGATTCCATCAGCCAATCAGAATATTCCTACCTTAATTCCGATTGGCTGATAGAATCCTATCAGCCAATCGGAATTCGAGGGACGCCATCTTGGATGACGTCATTTAAAGGAACCTTCATTCGTCGTTCAGTCATCGGCCAGGATGGATGTTCCGCGTCGGAGGTCTTCAGGATCCTGCTGCTCCGCTCCAGATGGATGACGATAGAAGATCCCGCTTGGATGAAGACTTCAATCGGATGGAAGACCTCTTCTGCCCCGCTTGGATGAAGACTTCTACCGGATGGAGGACCTCTTCTTGCTCCGCTTGGATGAAGAATTTGGCTTGGCTGGGTGAAGACGACTCA